>NC_091978.1:87092432-87392432 GCF_044704955.1 Pristiophorus japonicus | reverse complement strand
GGTGGAGCCGGTATTTTGAGATCCAGTGTGGGCAAGGACTGTGACTTCCATCAGTGGATGGTTAAACTAAATCAGTGACTATAGTAATCTCTATATTTACAGCCCTTGTCACTCCTCTGATGTTTTAAAGGCCTCAGAGTTTATGGGGAAGTCCAGAACCAGGGGTCACAGTCTAAGGATAAGGGGTAAGCCATTTAGGACCGAGATGAGGAGAAACTTCTTCACCCAGAGAGTGGTGAACCTGTGGAATTCTCTACCACAGAAAGTTGTTGAGGCCAATTCACTAAATATATTCAAAAAGGAGTTAGATGTAGTCCTTACTACTAGGGGGATCAAGGGGTATGGCGAGAAAGCAGGAATGGGGTACTGAAGTTGCATGTTCAGCCATGAACTCATTGAATGGCGGTGCAGGCTCGAAGGGCCGAATGGCCTACTCCTGTACCTATTTTCTATGTTTCCATGTTTATATAACTTGTACAGTTTTAGCAGTTTCATTGGCCCTCGATTAGCATTACCTTTCTTTAATGTCACCTCCATTATGATTCGATCTTTCGGTCCTGGCCCCTTCCGAGAACAGTCCCCCTCTTCTGAGCCCGGTACTGGAGTTCCACCACTGGCATTGGAATTGGGAGAGCTGGACCGGCTCATTAGTGTTGGAGTGGGACAAGGAGTAAGGCTAGGACTGCGCAACCTGGTACGAACAGTTAGAGTCACAACTCCCTTCTTCAGTTGCTGTTGGGAAAAGATATATATATGTATTAGAATAGATCAATGAATGAATCAATAAGCAGACAAATATTTAAGGGTAAATTTTGTGAGGCTGTGCTCCTAATGCAAAGTCGCATTCCATTGGTGTATGGATTTGAGAATCTGCCAAGGAGGCTAAAGCACCTGATTCATTGCGTTCCCGATTCGCTAGTCATTGCAACTAAATAATTGCTTCTAAAAACTACATTCAAAAAAGGTTACATCATCATTATAAGCCAGAAGGTTTGCTTGGAGATGAGAATGAATGGATGAAAAACACACGTCCTAACAGAACAGTGAGCATAATACTCACCAGGTTGGAAGAAAGAAAGACTTGCGTTTCCAAAGCACCTTTTACGACTGCCGGATGTCTCAAAGTGCTTTACAGCCAATGAAGTACTTTTGGAGTGTAGTCACTGAGTTGGAAGCAGGATAATCTCAGGAGATTTTCTGTTATTAACCCGAAATAAATAATCAGATGAGTTCCCTACCTATATTGGGCCTGATGATTGCTGAAGGCAGGTGTAGGGAAGGGAAACTGTGCAAGTCAGTAGTCCTTAATGTCTACTGGGTAAACTTAAAAAGGGTGCGGTTGCTTAGAAGAAGTGGTCATAAATGGAGTCAAAAAGTGTTGCCGGCTCCAAATATTTTCAGTATATACTTAAGCCTTTGCAAATGGACAAAGGAAGTCCAGGGGAAGACAAAATGAATGTGGAGTGAGGAAACGCAGCCTCGGGGCAAGTGATGGAGTGAGGAGGCTCCCAAATCCCTTGTTTGATGGTAGTAAAGCCTGAGAGAGGCTGCCCTGTTTGACATTCCAAGGAATCTTCCCCAGAGAAAAGGAGTGCAACATGCTTAACACGAGGTGATAGCCAGGCTCAGTGCTGTGTATAATAGGTACATGACCTGGGAATAGATTTGAAAGATGACAGCATACCTTAAGGGAGCTGCCGACAGTACTATTCATCAGGTAGATAGAAACATAGAACATAGAAATTTACAGCACAGAAGGAGACCATTTCGGCCCATCGTGTCTGCGCCGGCCGATAAAGAGCCACACGGCCCTCGGTCAGCAGCCCTGAAGGTTATATATAAACCTATGAACAGTGTACAATGGCGGACAGGAAAAGAGCACCCAGCTCAACCAGTCCACCCCCACACAACCGCGACACCCCATGCATCACAACATTTTACACTCCACCCCAACCGGAGCCGTGCGATCACCTAGGAGAGGCAAAATAACCGATAAAAACCCAGGCCAACTTGGGGAAAAAATCTGGGGAAATTCCTCTCCGACCCATCCAGGCAATCGAAACTACTCCAGGAGATCACTCTGGCCGTATTCGATTCCCTGCAGTACTTACCATTATATATGTGCCAGCCAACAAGAGGTTATCCAGTCTAATCCCACTTACCAGCTCTAGGTCACATTTCAAGTGCCCATCCAAGCACTTTTTAAATGTGGTGAGGGTTTCTGCCTCTACCACCTTTCCAGGCAGTGAGTTCCAGACCCCCACAACCCTCTGCATGAAGAAGTTTCCCCTCAAATCCCCTCTAAACCTTCCACCAACCACCTTAAATCTATGCCCCCTCATAATTGACTCCTCCACCAAGGGAAATAGGCCCTTGCTATCCACTATATCTAGACCCCTCAAAATTTTATACACCTCAATGAGGTCTTCTCTCAGCCTCCTCTGTTTCAAGGAGAACAAACCCAGCCTATCCAATCTGTTCTCATAGCTAAGATTCTCCATTCCACGCAGCATCCGAGTAAATCTACTCTGCACCCTCTCCAGTGCAATCACCTCCTTCCTATAATACGGCGACCTGAACAGTACTCCAGCTGTGGCCTAACCAGTGTTTTATACAATTTAAGCATAACCTCCCTGCTCTTGTATTCTATGCCGCAGCAAATAAAGGCAAGCATTCCGTATGCCTTCTTAACCACCTTATCCACCTGGCCTGCTACTTTCAGGGATCTGTGGACAAGCACTCCAAGGACCCTTTGTTCATCTACACTTCTAAGTGGCCTACCGTTTAATGTGTATACCCTTTCCTTATTAGCCCTCCCCAAGTGCATTACCTCACACTTCTCCAAATTAAATTCCATTTGCCACTGTTCTGCTCACCCGACCAGTAGATGAATATCCTCCTGCAGTCCATGACTTTCCATTTCATTATCAACCACACAGCCAATTTTTGTGTCATCTGAAAACTTCTTAATCATACCCCTTATATTCAAATCTAGATCTTTGATGTATATCACAAAAAGCAAGGAACCCAATACTGAGCCCTGTGGAACCCCACTGGAAACATCCTTCCAGTTACAAAAATATCCATCAACCATTACCCTTTGCTTCCTACCTCTAAGCCAATTTTGAATCCAACTTGCCACTTTGCCCTGGATCCATAAGAATATAGAACATAAGAAGATAAGAATGAGGAACAGGAATAGGCCATCTAGCCCCTCGAGCCTGCTCCGCCATTCAACAAGATCATGGCTGATCTGGCCGTGGACTCAACTCCACTTACCCGCCCGCTCCCCGTAACCCTTAATTCTTTTATTGGTTAAAAATCTATCTATCCATCTGTGATTTGAATACATTCAATGAGCTAGCCTCAACTGCTTCCTTGGGCAGAGAATTCCACAGATTCACAACCCTCTGGGTGAAGAAATTCCTTCTCAACTCGATTTTAAATTGGCTCCCCCGTATTTTGAGGCTGTGCCCCCTAGTTCTAGTCTCCCCGACCAGTGGAAACAACCTCTCTGCCTCTATCTTGTCCATCCCTTTCATTATTTTAAATGTTTCTATAAGATCACCCCTCATCCTTCTCAACTCCAACGAGTAAAGACCCAGTCTACTCAATCTATCATCATAAGGTAACCCCCTCATCCCTGGAATCAGCCTAGTGAATCGTCTCTGTACCCTCGCCAAAGCCAGTATATCCTTCCTTAAGTAAGGTGACAAAAACTGCATGCAGTACTCCAGGTGCAGCCTCACCAATACCCTATACTGTTGCAGCAGGACCTCCCTGCTTTTGTACTCCATCCCTCTCACAATGAAGGCCAACATTGCATTTGCCTTCCTGATTACCTGCTGCACCTGCAAACTAACTTTTTTGGGATTCATGCACAAGGACATCTGGTCCGGGACCTCATCCATTGTTCCCAGGAGGCTGGTCTGTCGGTCGCCTTCCTATCCCTCGACCAAGAGAAGGCGTTCGACAGGGTGGATCACGACTATCTGCTCGGAACTCTGCGCGCTTTCGGGTTCGGGACGCATTTCGTCGCCCGGATCCGACTTTTGTACGCCGCCGCGGAGTGTCTGATTAAGGTTAACGGGTCCTTGACGGCGCCCCTTCGCTTTAGGAGAGGGGTGCGCCAGGGATGCCCCATGTCCGGCCAGTTATACGCCGTTTGCGTGGAGCCTTTCCTGCGCCTCTTGCGGACGAGGTTGACGGGACTGGCTCTGCAAGGGCCGGGCGTGGAGGTCGTCCTCTCGGCTTACGCCAATGACGTGCTCCTCGCGGTAGAGGATCCCGCTGACCTGCGGAGGATGCGTGAGTGCCAGGAGATTTACTCGGCCGCGTCCTCCGCCAGGATCAACTGGGAGAAATGTTCCGGACTCCTGGTGGGTCAGTGGCGGGTGGACTCCCTGCCGGAGGAGCTCAGGCCTTTTGCCTGGAGCACGACCCATCTCCTCTATCTGGGAGTCTACCTTAGCCCCGACGAGGGAGCCTGGCCGGCGAACTGGCAGGAGCTGGAGGCCAAGGTCGCCGCTCGCCTAGGGCGCTGGACAGGACTGCTCCGAGTGCTGTCCTACAGGGGTCGAGCGCTAGTCATAAACCAGCTGGTGGCCGCAATGCTGTGGTACCGGCTGGTCACTTTGACCCCTCCCCCTGCGTTTGTCGCCAAGATACAGAAGAAGCTGGTGGACTTCTTCTGGAACAACAGGAAGCACTGGGTCTCTGCTGCGGTCTTGAGTCTCCCGCTTGAGGAGGGCGGTCAGTCGTTGGTGTGCGTCAGCGCCCAGCTCGCGACTTTCCGTCTTCAGACCCTGCAGAGATACCTTTACGTCGAGCCCCCTCCTAGGTGGTGTGCTCTGGCGAGGTATTTCTTCCGCCAGCAGCGCGACCTCAATTATGACACGCAGCTCCTGTTTGTGAACTTGGGGGGTGCCAGGACCGCCCTCCGGGAGCTGCCTGTCTTTTACAGGGAACTCATCAGGGTCTGGAACAAAGTCTCCACCAAGCGCAGCTCTCCGCCGGCTGGAGTGGCGGCCGTCCTGCAGGAACCGCTGCTCGGGAATCCGTACCTCCACGGCCGAGGTTTTATGTGGCGGTCGGAAGAGAGGGCTGTGGCTGGTGAGGTGACCAGGGTCAGGGACCTGCTCGATGGCGGAGGAGCGGGCTGGATGGCGCCAGACACGCTGGCGTGGCGCCTAAATTCTGCCAACGTCCGCCACGTGGCCGATGCCATCGAGTCGCTAAAAACAGCTCTGGGCCCTGACTCCGTTAGGTGCATCGAGGAGGCTCAAGCACGTGGGGAGATCCCGTCCGAACTGACCCCCGTCCGGACGGAATTCCTCATCGGCGCCAAACCCCAGAACCTCCCTCGGGGGCCGGCGCCTCACAACTTGAGCCGCCTCGGGGAAATCCCCTCCGTGCCTTTCAGTTCCGCGCGGAGGGGTTTCCTGTACGGGCTGCTCCTGCACACCCTCAACTTTGCCATCCTCGCCGGCCGTCCGGACACGCCATGGCGTACCATCTTGCCGTCCGGAGGAGGCGGGGGTCCCCGATGGAGGGCACTCTACGCAGGGGTCCTCCCACTATTCATCGGGGACTTGGCCTGGAGGGTGGTGCACGGAGCAGTGCCGTGCAACAAATTTTTAAGCCGGTTCATGGACTCCCAGGCCGCCTGCAATTTCTGCGGTCTGGAGGAGTCCGTGTTCCATGTTTTTATTGAGTGCACAAGGTTGCAGCCCCTGTTCCATTATTTGAAGGGGCTGCTCCTGAAATTCTGGCTGCACTTCAGTCCCACTCTCCTGATCTTTGGGCACCCTGTGCGGAGGGGAGCGGGTAGGTCCGAGGGCCTCCTCGTAGGACTGCTCCTGGGCACGGCCAAGGGTGCCATCAGCCGGTCCAGGCAGCGGGCGGTCGAGGGGGTCGTTCAACCTGACTGCCTGCCTCTCTTCCGCTCTTACATCCGGTCCAGGGTGTCCTTGGAGATGGAGCACGCGGTGTCCACCGGTACGCTCGCGGCCTTCCGCGAGAGGTGAGCACCGGAGGGACTGGAGTGCATCATCACGCCCGGCAACCAAATTTTAATTTGATTTTACGTTTTAAAGTTTAATTTGTTTTCATTGCCGGTGCTTTTAGTGTCCCCCTCCCCTTTTATAGGGGGCACTGGAAAAATTTGATTTTAGCGCCCCAAAAAAACCACAAAAAAAAAAGAAAAAAAAAAAGGGGCCTTGAAAATGTCTGCTGTGTCACCCAGGTCGGGTGGCATGGTTTTAATGTTTATGTTTTTGCAGGTAAACTCAAAAGAGTTTCATGCACAAGGACCCCCAGGTCCTTCTGCACCGCAGCATGTTGTAATTTCTCCCCATTCAAATAATATTCCCTTTTTCTGTTTTTTTTTCCAAGGTGGATGACCTCACACTTTCCGACATTGTATTCCATCTGCCAAACCTTAGCCCATTCGCTTAACCTATCTAAATCTCTTTGCAGCCTCTCTGTGTCCTCTACACAACCCGCTTTCCCACTAATCTTTGTGTCATCTGCAAATTTTGTTACACTATCCCGTCTTCCAGGTCATCTATGTATATTGTAAACAGTTGTGGTCCCAGCACCGATCCCTGTGGCACACCACTAACCACCGATTTCCAACCCGAAAAGGACCCATTTATCCCGACTCTCTGGTTTCTGTTAGCCAGCCAATTCTCTATCCATGCCAATATATTTCCTCTGACTCCGCGTACCTTTATCTTCTGCAGAAACCTTTTGTGTGGCACCTTATTGAATGCCTTTTGGAAATCTAAATACACCACATCCATCGGTACACCTCTATCCATCATGCTCGTTATATCCTCAAAGAATTCCAGTAAATTAGTTAAACATGATTTCCCCTTCATGAATCCATGTTGCGTCTGCTTGATTGCACTATTCCTATCTAGATGTCCCGCTATTTCTTCCTTAATGTTAGCTTCAAGCATTTTCCCCACTACAGATGTTAAACTAACCGGCCTATAGTTACCTTCCTTTTGTCTGCCCCCTTTTTTAAACAGAGGCGTTACATTAGCTGCTTTCCAATCTGCTGGTACCTCCCCAGAGTCCAGAGAATTTTGGTAGATTATAACGAATGCATCTGCTATAACTTCTGCCATCTCTTTTAATACCCTGGGATGCATTTCATCAGGACCAGGGGACTTGTCTACCTTGAGTCCCATTAGCCTGTCCAGCACTACCCCCCTAGTGATAGTGATTGTCTCAAGGTCCTCCCTTCCCACATTCCTGTGACCAGCAATTTTTGGCATGGTTTTTGTGTTTTCCACTGTGAAGACCGAAGCAAAATAATTGTTTAAGGTCTCAGCCATTTCCACATTTCCCATTATTAAATCCCCCTTCTCATCTTCTAAGGGACCAACATTTACTTTAGTTACTCTTTTCCGTTTTATATATCTGTAAAAGCTTTTACTATCTGTTTTTATGTTTTGCGCAAGTTTACCTTCGTAATCTATCTTTCCTTTCTTTATTGCTTTCTTAGTCATTCTTTGCTGTCGTTTAAAATTTTCCCAGTCTTCTAGTTTTCCACTAACCTTGGCCATGGGCTTTTACCTTCATGACCAGTCTGCCATGTGGGACCTTATCAAAAGCTTTGCTAAAGTCCATATACACTACATCGTACGCACTACCTTCATCGACCCTCCTGGTTACCTCCTCGAAAAATTCAATCAGGTTAGTCAAACACGATCTTCTCTTAACAAATCCGTCCCAACTGTCCCTGATTAAGCCTTTCTAAATGTAGATTTATCCTGTCCTTTAGGATTTCTTTGCAATAATTTTCCCACCACTGAGGTTAGGCTGACAGGCCTGTAATTACTAATGACCCAGGTTGGACTGTATAACTCAAAGTACTGCTCGTCAATATGTAATAATACAATTACATGCTGTAATTAGGTAAAAATTAGGCAATTTTTCAAGGTTATAATGCATAAACTGACAACTTAAAATATGTCTGGCACAGGGAGAATAGAACTTCCTAGAACTGCTGACACTCTGAGGACAATACCTGAATACATGCAAATGGCAGCTGGCCTCATACTTCCCGTTACATTTTAGATCATGGGGCGTACCTGTGGGTTCATTGGGCTCAATTTTCACCACCATTCTGCGCTGTTTTTTTGGCGTTCCGTTTTATTTGGAGCAAACTAAAATCTGCAAGTTTCGCCAAAGTTTCTGTGCCATCGTAAACTACTTACGGCCAATTTTTTTGGTTCCCGATTTTTTGACATCACTGGGGACGTACCTGCCGGCTGCGACATTTCTGACTATTTAAGCGAGTTTCGCCAACAGTTTTTTTTTTAAGCGGCGCAGTGCACTGTTCTGAAAAACCTTACGGTAACTGAAGAAAATCGGCGCAGAGAAGACATCATTGTTTTAGCAGAGGTGAGTTAGGTTTTGGAGGGAGGGAAGACGACATCATTTTCATACACAACCGCATGATACATGTTTCATTTTGCAGAGGGAAAAGAGAAACTAAATTTATTCAAGTTGTAAATGGAAATTGTGACTTGATGTTCCACCCCACCACCGAACCTCTGCTCACCGGGCTCGAGGCACACAGGGTCAGAGCTCCGGCCAGCAGCATCACTCTCTCTGCCAAACACAGAAGCTCGCTGCTCGACTTCAAAAGAAGCCCGGGATAGGAGCGGCACCGGCAGTGGGGCAGTAGATCTTTCGGCCTGGGATAGGAGCGGCACCGGCAGTGGGGCAGTAGACCTTTCGACCCGGGATAGGAGCGGCACCGGCAGTGGGGCAGTAGATCTTTCGGCCTGGGATAGGAGCGGCACCGGCAGTGGGGCAGTAGATCTTTCGGCCTGGGATAGGAGCGGCACCGGCAGTGGGGCAGTAGATCTTTCGGCCTGGGATAGGAGCGGCACCGGCAGTGGGGCAGTAGACCTTTCGGCCCGGGATAGGAGCGGCACCGGCAGTGGGGCAGTAGACCTTTCGGCCCGGGATAGGAGCGGCACCTCCTAATGTGAAGAGGCTTGGGGCAAACACAGAAAGGTGCTCATGCAATGAGCTGCCCAGACGCAGTCAAGGATGATGGAAAGCAGTTCCTTCAAATTTAACATAGAGCTCAGTTGAAACAACTAACAGCAGTTGTGTCTGTTTATTCTTGCTGTAATGGAACGGCACCGGCACCGGGGGCAGGGGGCCTTCGGCCTGGGATAGAAGCGGCACCAGGGCTCTACACTTGCTTATGTCTTGTGTATGTTTCACTTTCCAGCCTCAGCCCTTCAGTATGTCCCTCATTATCCTGGCAACCTCAGTTTTTGGGCGCAGACCTTAAGCTCCACCTACAGAGCATAAGGACAATCTGCACTGCACCAAATTCAAAAGTTATTATGGCGAAACTTGCAACTTTTTTTTGGTGCAGTCGGCCAATGAAAAAATTGGACGTACCTCTACAACTGTGCCAAAAATCGGCAATGTGAAATATTGGTCCCATAATATGCACTGGCAGCGTGTGAGACTCCTGACCTGGATCAGAAGCTTGTAATATTGGCCCTTCTGAGTGTTAATAATTCACAAAGTGTATCAGTTAATGAGTTAACTCAGCTTATTACACTGAGCATTTAAAAATGAAAACTGAACACCAAAAGATAGATCTTAGGAAGTAACACTCCCGAGGGAGTTTTGTACATTGGGAGCTTAAAGAGGGAATTCTGAAACAGAGGTCTGCAGGCCCGAGAGGATTTTCTGTCCACGATGGTGCAAAATCCTGTGAAGCTACTGACCTCTGCACCCAAGTTCACAGTATGTGCTCTCGATGTCAGAGAATAGGATGACCTTGGATCTAGCCTGGAGGTGGCAACGGTTGAACAGGTTCCCATTGGTTCTACAGTTTAGTTCCACTCCCGCGGGGAGCTTGCTGAGAGTGAGATGAAGCATTGTAGCAAGGAAGATCGAGAAAATCGTTGATGCGATGACGCAGCCCTGCTGGACCCGGTCTGGACGTGGATTTGGTCTGCGGTGGATGTGTTGGTCAGGATCACAGCCTGCATGTCATCGTGGAGCTGCCGGAGGATGGTGACAAACTTTTGGGGTCAGCCGAAACGGAGGAGAATACTCCATAGTCCCTCATGGTTGACAGTGTCAAAGGCCTTTGTGAGGTCAAAGAAGGCCACGTACAAGGGTTGATGCTGTTCTCTGCATTTCTCTTGCAGTTGTCGCACGGTGAAGATCATGTCCATTGTAACCCTTAGTGGACGGAATCCACATTGTGACTCTGGGAGGAGCTCTTCAGCCACGGGGAGAAGACGATTGAGGAGGATTCTTGCAATGACTTTCCCAGTGGCCGACAGCAGGAAGATTCCTCTGTAGTTACCACAGTCGGACGTCCCCTTTTTTGAAGATGGTCACGATTATGGCATCTCTGAGATCTCCTGTCATGCTCTCCTCCTTCCAAATAAGAGAGATGAGGTCATGCATTCGTGCCAATAGCGTTTCTCCACCATACTTTAGTGCCTCGGCGGGGATTCCATCCAACGTCAGTGTTCTCGCTCAGGCCAACATCCTCAGCATCGAAACACTGACCACGCTCGACCAGCTCCGTTGGGCGGGCCACATCGTCTGCATGCCCGACATGAGACTCCCTAAGCAAGTGCTCTACTCGGAACTCCTACACGGCAAGCTAGCCCCAGGTGGGCAGAGGAAACATTTCAAGGACACCCTCAAAGCCTCCTTGATAAAGTGCAACATCCCCACTGGCACCTGGGAATCCCTGGCCCAAGACCGCCCAAAAGGGAGGAAGAGCATCCGGGAGGGCACTGAGTACCTCGAGTCTCGTTGCCAAGAGCATGCAGAAATCAGATTCCCCACCCACCCTTTCCTTCAACCACTATCTGCCTCACCAGGGACAGAGACTATTATTCCTGCATTGGACTGTACAGCCACCTGAGAACTCACTTTTAGAGTGGAAGCAAGTCTTCCTCGATTTCGAGGGACTGCCCATGATGATGACATGCTCTCAATGCATAAAATTCTGTGCCGGGCTGCAAATTGGTAAAATCTATCCTTTGATATTTAGTTTTTATTTTACAAATTTCCAGACAGCCTACTTGGAAAGAAAAACTGTCCTGTTCATCTTTTTTGGCTGCTATGCATGCAGACCTGTGGACGAATCAGCTGGGTTTGTGCTCAAAGTGCAGCAAGAAACAAACCTAGCACCATTTTCCTTGGAAATGACTTAAGAGAAACAACTGTGTTATACAGGATATCTTACCTTGAAGGTCTGGATGGCCTGCTGATGGGTTAGTCCCTGCAGAGATTCCCCATTAACTTCTAGAATTTCATCTCCTGTTGAGTACAGTACAGGCCTATTAATCCTCAGGAACATTTACACCCTTTTAAAATGATTTAGTAAACATTTATGCCAGCATCGCTATTAATTTCAACTGCTGTTTTTTAAAACAGAACTATCATTAAATATCAAGGTACAACAATACTGGTGGTTTAAGAAGAATGAATAAACAATGGCAAGGTGTTAAAAGCACTTCGCTACATGGACAATGTTAATCATTGGTCCTTAGTTGCAAATGAAGCTCAAATGTTGCGAAATGTACAGATTTTTGCAGAAAAAGTTTTAAAGTTGTCAATAAGAACGATAAATGCATTTTCCAAAACTACCAATTCATCTTTTAATTACAAAATGCATTTAGAAATTGAATAATTCTCTATATGGCTATAAAGCTGAGCACTTAAAAAAAAGCAAGTTATACTTGAACAGACTGCAGTTACTTGCTTACATTATCTCTAGCCATCCACCCCAATCCCGGGGAATTTCCATCCACTCCAATCCCGGAGAATTTCCATCTGCTACAATCCCGGGGATCTGCCATCCACTCCAATCCCAGGGAATTTCCATCCTCTACAATCCCAGGGAATTTCATCTACTACAATCCCGAGGATCTGCCATCCACTCCAATCCCGGGGAATTTTCATCCACCCCAATCTCGGGGAATTGAGAAATCAGGGAGAGAAACCAGTAAGGCTTCTGGAGGTCACTGACTATAAGTTAAACAACTTTTTAAAAATTCATTAAACGACATAAACATTTTAAAACTGCATTGTTCAGTAATTTCTGTTCAGTTCTCCTCGCCCAAAAACAAAATTCCTACACAACAACATAAAACTCTTTGGAAATAGGAATTATGCCAAAGGACTGGAGGGTAGAAATGTTATATTCCTGTTCAAGAAAAGGATTAATCAGAAAATCATATGTCAATTAGTTTTACCACAGTTATGGGTAAATCTCCAAAGGGCAGATTCACTAATTCATGCTCGATATGTGGAACTCTGCCACAAGGAGTGCATATCAGGAAGTTGGGTGTGGATGTTTACGGATTCCACAGGGTTTCCGGCCCATTAAAACTAATGGACAGAAAATCTGGAGGGGCTCAGTTTCCAGACTTGATACGTGCTCCCAGCGTCTCAAGCTCTACAGTAGGAATTATGTATTTATTTATTCGTTCAAGGAATGTGGGCGTCGCTGGAAAGGCCCATTCCTAATTGCCCAATAATGGCCCATTATTGCCCATTCCTAATTGCCCTTGAGAAGGTAGTGGTGAGCCGCCTTCTTGAACCGCTGCACTCCGTGTGCTGAAGGTACTCCCACAGTACTGACTTTGTCATAGTGGATTGGTACAATTGAGTGGCTTGCTTGGCCATTTCAGAGGACAGTTAAGAGTCTACCACATTGTGGGTCTGGAGTCACATATAATAGGCCAGGCCGGGTAAGAGCAGCAGATTTCCTTTCCAAAGGACATTAGTGAAACAGTTGGGTTTTTACGACAATCCGATAGTTTCATGGTCACCATTACTGATACCAGATTTAATTCCAGATTTATTTAATTAACTGAATTTAAATTCTCCCAGCTGCCGTTGTGGAATTTGAACTCACAGTCTCCGGATTATTAGCCCAGGCCTCTGGATTATTACTTCAGTAACATAACCAATATGCTAACATACGCCAATAGGACTGCATATTCTTAAAATCTATCATTTGATCAATAATATGTATGAAATTGTGAACACTGAGAAAGGAGAGGGGTCGTCAAGGATAGTCAACATGGATTTGCAAAGACGAGGCATGCTTAACTGTTGAATTTTGTTACGAAAATCATAGAAACATGCTGCATGTTGCATATCTGCTATATAAATGGAATTTCTGAAGTCATTTGATTCAGATGTTACATACGAGACTTGCTATGAAGTTAAGGCAGATGATATTAGAGAGAATGTAGCTGCCTAAATTGATTGCTGGAGACAGAAAGCAAGAGTAGGGGCAAATGGACATTTTTAGAGTGATGGGATGTGGGCCATGGGATGTCTCAGGTATCTGTGCTGGGACATCTTTTGTTTTCCATTTATATACTCGATTTGAATAATGGCACAAGAGGAATTAAATACATGTTATAGTCTTGAACTAGAAAGACAAAGTTGTGAATTCAAATTCCACCATGACAGGTTGTGAAAATGAATTCAATAAAGTTGATAAATTGTCACTATTTGAGCTGCTGGATTGTCAAAACCCCCAACTGGTTGACTAATGTCCTTCAGGGAAGGGAACTTGCCTACCTGGTCTGGCCTACACAGGGCTCCAGTCTCACACTATGTGGTTGACTCTTAAGCCACTTATATTCATAAGGCATTCAGCTGCAGCTGGTTTCAAGAATATATTTGTATTTAGTCTATTTGTGCTTATGTCATTTAGAGTATTATAAAATGTGTGACTCCTGAACATTAATGTTGTAATTTAACTTAGTTTCAGTTTTATATAATTTCATTGATTTTCTAAAGCTCTAACCTCTCATATCTCTCATGGCTCCTGCTAAGTACTATCCACCTCTGCCTGACACGTTCTCACTCTAACAAAGCAGCAGCCAAGTTTCACATTTCTTTTACTGGAGCAGCAGCTGTATTTCCCTCCCACTTCCAATTTTATCCCCTCCTCTGCTGAAGTTGGTGACCCTTCCTGGGGTATGTTCCACAGATTCTGGCCACTGTTCAGTACCTCGTCCTTCTGCATGTCTGAACATTGGCTGGTTATTTGATTGTGACAGGCCATTACAGCCAAACCCAATGATATCCTCATTCAACATCCATACATGTGAACTTTCCAACAGGAGTCACTGGATTATAACCAGGAATGGGAACTGCATCAGATCTTTCCCCCCCTCCCTAGCCCAGGGAATGTGAGACTAATTGTAATGCCGCAATTGCCCAGGTTGAAATCATCTAACTCAGCTCAGACCATCAATCAAACCTGGGCCCAGTCTGGTTTGTAGGCAAAAAGCACACCACACCTCAGTGGCTCAACTTCTAAGCCACTGAGGGATCTTGAGATAATCACTCCCCTTATAGGAATAAAGTTAGTACTTTGGTCGTAACTCTGTTCGAGATAAACTCATTTCGATTTTTGTTTTTGACACTAAGTTTTACTGCAATTGAAACAGGTTGGTGTCATGTATCTTACATTATTATATATAACTGTATCCTAACATGCTATACATGACTGTAATAAGATATGACCTGTAACCACCAGCATACCTTACCACCAGGGGTGCACTTGCAAGAGACAGGTATATAAGGGCAAGTCTCAGGCAAGTGCAGCATTCCAGAGCTGTGAAATAAAGGTGCAGGTCCAGAGTGACCTTGACTTCACTACATGCCTCGTGTGAATCTGTACTGAGGGGACAGGACTTTACAGTTGGAAAACAAGCCTTGTTTCTAAGTTGTACTGTCAGTGTGCATAGCCGGAAAGTGGTATGCATTACTCCTGGGGAACTTAGTGGGCTTCACTTTGTTAACTGATGTCAATGAAAAAGGAATTGTTTTTTTGTGGTAATTAATAATAAACAGGTTTGCTTAGTAACAAATTAATAAAACAGTTGATTAAAGGAACTGCACCTTAGGAATAATGAAGTGTCGAAAGCTTTTACTGACAGCAGTTATGTGAAACTTATTACTGCTACTGCACTACCTATCTGCCTATACATATAATTATTCAGGAAATGAGCTGATAAATGTCCTTTATAATGAAACTCCATCACCATGACAATAAAGCCAACTTCAAAAAGTAAATTGGCTTTGAGAGCAGAGAAAATAAAATTGCTGATTCTAATATGCAATGTAATTATCCTGCAGCGACAGTGCAGATTTTTACATGCTGTGAGAAATTACACAAGCACCCCTCCTATTCATTTAAGATGCAATCATAATACAATGGCTTGCTGGGCAAAGGTCTTGATATCAAAATCAGCTTTTCATGTTATTTTTTCCCAAAGTAAATTGCTTATTCTAATTGGCAGGACTTTCTATGGCACAAATAGTGCTAACTCTGAAAAGGGTAATGCTTAAGATGTTGACGGTCTGCAAATCATATCACAAGTGTTTTCACAATCAATTGAAACATCCGAGAGGCTTATATATAATTTACAAATGGCTAGTAGCCTGTTGTATTAGATTCTCTTAATGAGCCCAAAATAATAAGCTATATTGTACAAATTGCTGCAGAACAACAGAGAGCCAAATCTTAAATTATTTCAAAGTTGATCTTTGAAAGACACCATAAAAATAATGGCTCAATATCTTGTCCGCATATCAACCACTGAAGATTTGGTTGCAAGCCACAAAATGTGTTTTTGAAAGTTACGATACCTCAGTCTCTTTCTCCCTGCCCCCCTCCCTCACCTCCCTCAGTGGAATTTGTTTTCTTTCAATATATTTAATTCACAAACCTGATGTGCATTTTGTAAACAGTACAAAGTCACAACATCAAAGTTGACCAGAGCCCCTCCCCCACCTTTGGTCTGAGATATGGGGTAGAAATTCACCCTCGTTGGAAACCTGGCGCACCTAAGTGTTCTAAGTGTTTTTACTGTCACGTCAGACGAGGCGGACTCTTCATCCATTTTCAGCTCTTTGGCGATATTTTTGGAGCGGACCGGAAGTCGGTCATAATGGGGGTGTAAGTGCGGCGGTAAGTACTCTAGAGGGGCAGAAGTGGGGACGGGACGGAGACTCTGCCACTGTCAGTCAGCGGCAGAGCGATGGTGACGTCAGTGCGAGTGCGTCACCACGTCTCTCCTCTCATTTAAAGGGGAGAGAAGCAGCGATTATTTAGGCTCGGCTACTGGGCCACCAGGGAGGGTTTCGGCCGTGCCAGCACCCTGGCATCCAAGAAAGGGTGTCAGGCTGACTGTTGGTGGCCAGGCTGAACCCGGGGCCATAACTGTCCGGCCCATCGGGAAGTTGGCCGGCAAAAAGAAAACATGGCGGCCGCGCCTCTGTGCGCTCTCCCCTTGAGTGAAAGGAAGGTGCACCGACAGAAAACGCTGTCGAGGGCACCGCACGGCAGATCTATGATTTTTCCAGGTAAATTTCCTGGGGGGTGCCATGGAGGTATGGGAGAGCGGTGGTGCGTCCTTTGATGACGTGCTTCGGACGGTCGGCAGCAGTGGAGCGAAAGTGGGGACCGCCAGAAAACTCCCCGAGGTGAATTTCGATCGTGACAGCCATTGGACCAGAAGTCGGCAGCTGCTCGACTCCACCGCCTGGCTGCTGCTTTCTGGCGGTAAGTGGCCTTTTTGGGAGGCTGAATTTCAGCCCCACAGACTGTTTATGGGAACCATATTTGCAACCAACTTCCCTCATCCTACTTCTCTGACCAGGGACTGGCTGATGAAATCACAAATAAAGTAGAAAGTAAAAAGTTACTGCACATTCACTACATTTGTAAAATAGACACAGTTTCACTGGTTGGCAGGAACACAGATATAGGCATAATCCAACAGGTACATGGAAGTTCAAACTCTGGATTTATCCTAGTAATGGCAAAATCAATCAAAGTTGGATACTTGATTGTACTTTGCTGAAATGTAAAATAACCAGTGACAAACATTCCTTATAATAGTATAATATTGTTCTTATCTATTACAATTAAGGTAATCAGTGAGGCTCAAAGAATCAGATTTCAGACCTTCCTTCAGTCTCCCATCAGCAGCAGCTGCTCCGTTTGGAAAAATAGTTTTAACAAATATTCCCATCCGTCCTCGGGCAGAATCTTGGCCACCAACTATACTGAAACCAAGACCCTGGAAAATACAGTTACAATTAAATAATTAAGACTTGTCGCAATTTAACACTTATTCTGATTAAACTGTTTAATTTCTCTCAGAAAATAAACATATCTCTTCAGCAAATCCTTTATTCTGCCCAGATAGAATACACACAGGGAGGTAACATTTTTAATTAACAAAGCTTTAAAAAATATTATTGAGAAACTATGGTCGTAGTTCGTGTTGTAGGACATCAAGGTGGAAAAGATTAGGAGAAAAGAAAAACCAATAAGTTCCCAAAATATCAAAGATATCCCCTGCCACGGGAAACACGGACAACTGTTAACATTGGCACTGAATTCGCGGCTGGTATGACGGCATACTCTCGGAGTACGCCGTCATACCGCCTTTGAAATTGACCACAAGTTGGGATTTCCACATGCGCTAAATCCCGAACGTGCGATCTGTCAAGTTTCAACTGCACAAAGACTTCGCTGCATGTTTCACCTGCTCATACAAATGAACGTGCTGGTGAAAAGTTGGGCTAATTGCCCGAATTAATGACCCTGAAACTTTTTATGTCTGGTGCAAACAGGCGCAGGAACACTGTTGCACAGTGTAAGGGGAGGGGGATGACAAAATTGTATTACAAACCTGTTCCAAACATTGCTGCTGTCACACAAAAAGGCCAATTGGCATTTAATCTCCCATTCTCTTCCATATACGATATATCGAGGGAGCTCTTTCTTTACATTAGATAATTTGTATTGATAAACACAAAGCAAATTTTGTTCCAGCAGATTAGATTATTCATACTGAAAGAAAGGGATTGTGTCCATTATTCCAGCTGTGTTTTGCTTTCAGAAATAGTGGTCACATCTTATCTTGATTATTGGGTTGAAAATAGCTTGAGAAACTTAAATGGGACTCATTTTATTAATGGACAATTAGAAACAGAACATAGCAATTTACAGTACCTAACGAGACCATTTCAGCCCATTGTGTCCGCGCCGGCCGACAAAGAGCCACACGGCCCTCGGTCAGCAGCCCTAAAGGTTATATATAAATCTACGAACAATGAACAATGGCGGACAGGTAACGAGCTTCCGGCCCAACCAGTCCGCCCCCCCCCCCTCCAAGTGCGATATTCCATGTATCGCAACATTTTACATTCCACCCCACCCGGAGCCATATGATCTCCTGGGAGAGGCAAAAAAAGATAAAAATCTAGGCAAATTGGGGAGACAAATCTGGGAAAATTCCTCTCCTACCTATCCTGGCAATTAAAACTAGTCCAGATCATCACTCTGGCCGTATTAGTTTCCCTGAAGTACTTACCATCGTATCTGCGCCAGCCAACAAGAGGTTATCCAGTCTAATCCCACTTACCAGCTCTAGGTCCGTAACCCTGCAGGTTACGGCACCTCAAGTGCCCATCCCAGCACCTTTTAAATGAGGTGAGGTTTTCTGCCTCCACCATTTTTCCAGGCAGTGAGTCCCAGACCCCCACAACCCTTTGCGTGAAGAAGCTTCCCCTCAAGTACCCTCTAAACATTCCACCACCACCTTAAACCTATGCCCCTTCCACCAAGGGAAATAGGCCCTTGCTACCCACTATATCTAGACCCCTCAAAATTTGATAAACCTCAATGAGGTCTTCTCTCAGCCTTCTCTGTTGCAAGGAGAACAAACCCAGTCTATCCAATCTGTCCTCATGGCTAAGATTCTCCATTCCAGTCAGCATCCTCGTAAATCACCTCTGCATCCTCTCCAGTGCAATCACGTCCTTCCTATAATACGGTGACCAGAACTGCACGCAGTATTCCAGCTGTGGCCTAATCAGTGTATTATACAATTTAAGCATAACCTCCCTGCATTTGTATTCCATGCCTCGGCCAATAAAGGCAAGCATTATGTATGCCTTATTAACCATCTATCCACCTGGCCTGCCACTTTCAGGGATCTGTGGACAAGCACTCCAAGGTCCCTTTGTTCATCTACACTATTAAGTGCCCTACCGCTTAATGTGTATACCCTTTCCTTATTAGCCCTCCCTAAGTGCATTACCTCACACTTCTCTGAATTAAATTCCATTTGCCACTTTTTTTCCATCCTACCAGTAGATTGATATCCTCCTGCAGTCCTTGACTTTCCTCTTCATTATCAACCACACAGCCAATTTTAGTGTCATCTGCAAACTTCTTAATCATACCCCTATATTCAAATCTAGATCATTAATGTATAACACAAAAAGCAAGGGACCCTGTACTGAGCCCTGCAGAACCCCACTGGAAACGTTCTTCCAGTCACAAAAACATCCATCAACCATTACCCTTTGCTTCCTACCTCTAAGCCAATTTTGGATCCAACTTGCCACTTTGCCCTGGATCCCAAATGTTTTTACCTTCCTGATCAGTCTGCCATGTGGGACCTTATCAAAAGCCTTGCTAAAGTCCATATACACTGCATCGTATGCACTACCCTCATCGACCCTCCTGGTTACCTCCTCGAAAAATTCAATTAGGTTAGTCAAACAAGCTCTTTCTTTAACAAATCTGTGCTGACTGTCCCTAATTAATCCTTGCCTTTCCAAATACAGATTTATCCTGTCCTTGAGGACTTTTACCAATAATTTTCCCGCCATTGAGGTTGGGCTGACAGGCCTGTAATTATTCAGCTTATCCCTTTCTCCCTTCTTAAACAAGGTTATCACATCAGCAGTCCTCGAGTCCTCTGGCACCATGCCTGAATCCAAAGAGGACTGGAAAATGATGGTCAAGTCCTCTGCTATTTCCTCTTTTGCTTCGCTCAACAGCATTTCATCCGGGCCTGGGGACTTATCCACTTTCAAAGCCACTAAAACCTTTAATACCTCCTCTCTCACTATGTTTAATTCATCCAGAATTTCACACTCCTCCTCGATAGCAGTATCTGCATTACCCCTTTCCTTTGTGAAAACAGAGCAAAGTATTCTTTAAGAACCTTACCAACATCTTCCGTCTCCACACACAGATTACCCTCATGGTCTCTAATAGGCCCTACCCGTTCTTTATTTATCCACTTGCTCTTAATATATTCATGGAACATCTTTGGGTTTTCCTTGATTTTACTTGCCAATAATTTTTCATGCTCTTTCTTAGCATTCCTAATATTCCTTTTAATTTTACCTCTGAACTTTCTATATTCCTCCAGAGATTCTACAGTATTTAGCCATCAGTATATGACACAAGCTTCCCTTTTTTTTTATCCTGCCCTGTAAGTCCCTAGACATCCAAGGGGATCTTGAATTGTTAATCCCACCCTTTTTCTTTAAGGGCACATGTTTGGCCGGAGCCTTCCGGATCTCCTCCTTGAATGCCTCCCACTGTTCTGACACTGATTTACCTTCATGTAGCTGTTTCCAGCCCACTGTGGCCAAATCACTTCTCAACTTAGCAAAGTTAGCTTTTCCCCAATTTGGGACTTTTATTTCTGGTCTATCCTTGTCCTTATCCATAACTATCTTGAATCTGATTGAATTATGGTCACTGGCATCCAAGTGCTCTCCCCCTGATACCCCTTCCATCTGCCCAACTTCATTCCCCAAAACTAAATCCAGAACCGCCCTCTCCCATGTTGGGCTTGTTACCACACTCGACCAGCTCCGTTGGGCGGGCCACATTGTCCGCATGCCTGACACAAGACTCCCAAAGCAAGCGCTCTACTCGGAACTCCTACACGGCAAGCGAGCCCCAGGTGGGCAGAGGAAACATTTCAAGGTCACCCTCAAAGCCTCCTTGATAAAATGCAACATCCTCACTGACACCTGGGAGTCCCTGGCCAAAGACCGCCCTAAGTGGAGGAAGAGCATCCGGGAGGGCACTGCGCACCTCGAGTCTCGTCCCGAGAGCATGCAGAAATCAAGTGCAGGCAGTGGAAGGAGCGTGTGACAAAACAATCCCACCCACCCTTTCCTTCAACGACTGTCTGTTCCACCTGTGACAGAGACTGTTTTTCCCGTATTGGACTGTTCAGTCACCTAAGAACTCACTTTTAGAGTGGAAGCAAGTCTCGATTTCGAGGGACTGCCTATGATGATGATGATATTACATACTGACTAAAAATGTTCTCTTGAATGCATTTTAGGAATTCCACACCCTCTATACCCTTCACACTATATTTGTTCCAATCAATATTAGGATAATTGAAATCCCCTACTATTACTGCCCTATGGTTTTTGGATCACAGAAATTTGCCTACATATTTGCTCCTCTATCTCCCTCTCACTGATTGTTTTATGAGGCTGGAAGAGAGTGTCAAAATTCCGTCCTTTTGGAAGTCCGATGGTTAAAGGATTCCGCTTGGGAAAACAAGTTGCTCCTGACAAAAGCTCTCTGTGCATTTATGGCAGAAATAGTGCAAGTAAACACATTCATTTCTGTAACTGAATGGCATGCATGTTTTACTAGCCTTTTAAAATAAGTTGTGGGCAAATCTGTGAAAAAAATTTGGTTTAACGTCAACATTGTTAGATCCCTTTGTTAATTGTGTAATCTTTAATTTACGCAATGGAAGACAACAGAAAAACTATCACAGCACCGGGATATCTCCTCTGTTTCCTGGTTGGCTAAGAGTCAGGAAGTGAAAGGAGCACCATCCCATGTGATCCCAGGTTTGTATATGCACATGGTACGCTCCTGGGCTCCATAGGGCACAATGCTGCGCACAACTCTGCAGCGTTTGGGAGCAAGTTCTCGAAGTGTGGTTAGCACGAGGTAAGTGTGAATTTCTTTCGGATGTCGGCGGTGTACTCCTTAGCTATGCCGCCAACTGCAAATTCAGGGCCAGTAAAGACTAAACTACACACGTTAAAAATGAAAAACGAAATGCTACAAATATACAGCAGCTCAGTTAACATTTCTGGTGGGACTCTTCCTCAGAATGCTGTTTTTCTCTTCAGGTGTTGACTTACCACTATGTATTTCCAGCATTTTTTGCTTTTAGTTCCAATTCCTATATTTTCTTTTTATTGCTACCATATGTATCGAACTGTATTTTAATAGGGATGGATTTGTTGAGCCTATCCTGTTGCTAAAATTTTTATGTTCTTATGCTGATATGTGCTGCAATAGCAACATCAGAGGAAAGAAATCAGAAACTTTGCCGTGTCATTATTTGTGTCAGTGTTATTACATCAACGTTTGCAAACTTTTGTAGTTTGAGATCTTGTGTCCCCACCAGTCAGCTCAAGAGTGGCACAGCAGTAACCTGGAAAAAGTTACTTTATCTGCCCCACAGCCACCAAACAGACAAATTGAGCGAGGTTATGACTCAATTCTTTAAAACTAAGGAGAAACCTTGTTAATTGTATATTTAACCAAGTTATTTAGCTTGCATTAGGAGTTCAGAAGTAGAGAAAACAAATATAAAATTAGCGAGTTTAGAAGAAATGCTTTTTAGCTCACAGAAGTGGATTCATAGAATGGAGATTTAGCTGAATGGTTAATGCTGGTTTCAATTAACTTCTTCAGAAAACAGAAATGGTTTCAGCTCTTGACTACTGGACTGAAGGTTATTAAGATAAAGATAGGCACAGATGAAGAAAGGGTATAATGATTGTAGTAACAGATCAGTCGTTTATTATATATTTGCCTGATTTTCCTTTCCATTGACATCAATGGTGGATAACAAGCATCCAATCCGTTATCACCCGTTTTACGTCTCTGCTGAAGCTGAAAGTTCCGCATATGATTTCTTCATCCGCATCTATCCTTATATCTTAATAGTCTTCAATTCAGTACTATTGTATGGAACACAATGGTTCATGTTCTGCTGGGATCATGGGTGAGTTACTTATGGAATGCATCCAGTGAGGGTTGTAGTTGTCGGTTGTAAAGCTGAATTAATATTCTGGAGGTTTGGTAGATTACCTTTTGGGATATAAGACTAACTTTAATAGTTTTCTTCTTCTTAGGACCAGCCAAATAGACCAGTCTTTTACAGTCATGTTTTCTCCCACTTTCCTGGAGGTTTACCTGTCTGGTTGCTTTCCTTCTTCAGTTGCATGAATCTATGATACAACCTGTATACAGTCTGTGCAGGAAACAGACTTGATGGGCTGAATGGTTTTCTTCTAATCCTTACTTTCATAGAATCATAGAAATTTACAGCACGGAAGGAGGCCATTGCGGACCATTGTGTCCGTGCCGGCCAACCAAGAGCTATTCAGCCTAATCCCACTTTCCAGCTCTTGGTCCGTAGCCCTGTAAGTTACGGCACTTTAAGTGCACGTGCAAGTATTTTTTAAATGTGGTGAGGATTTCTGCCTCTACCACCCTTTCAGGCAGCGAGTTCCAGACCCCCACCACCCTCTGGGTGAAGAAATTTCCCCTCATATCTCCTCTAAACCTCCCCCCAGGGAAACAGGTCCTTCTTATCCACTCTATCCAGGCCCCTCATAATTTTATACACCTCAATAAGGTCTCCCCTCAGCCTGCTCTGTTCCAAAGGAAACAGACATAGCATCAGATTTTAGATTTGAATATAGGGAGTATGATTAAGAAGTTTGCAGGCGACACTAAAATTGGCTGTGTGGTTGATAATGAAGAGGAAAGTCATGGACTGCAGGAGGATAGCAATCTACTGGTCAGGTGAGCAGAGCAGTGGCAATGGAATTTAATTCAGAGAAGTGTGAGGTGATGCACTTTCGGACGGCTAATACGGAAAGGGTATACACATTAAGTGGTAGGCCACTTAATAGTGTGGATGAACAAAGGGACCTTGGAGTGTTTGTCCACAGATACTTGAAAATAGCAGGCTAGGTGGATAAGGTGGTTAAGAAGGCATACGGAATGCTTGCCTTTATTGGCCGAGGCATAGAATATAAGAGCAGGGAGGTTATGCTTAAATTGTATAATACTTTGGTTAGGCCACAGCTGGAGTACTGGAGTTCTGGTTGCCATATTATAGGAAGGACGTGATTGCACTAGAGAGGGTGCAGAGGAGATTTACTAGAATGCTGCCTGGAATAGAGAATCTTAGTTATGAGGACAGATTAGATAGGCTGGGTTTGTTCTCATTGGAACAGAGAAGGTTGAGAGGAGACCCCATTGAGGTGTACAAAATATTGAGGGGCCTGGACCTAGTGGAGAGTAAGAGCCTATTTCCATTGGTGGAGGGGTCTATTACGAGGGGGCATAGTTTTAAGATGACTGGTGGAAGATTTAGAGGGGATTTGAGGGGTGTGAGCTTCTTTATGCAGCGGGTTTTGGGGATCTGGAACTCGTTGCCTGAAAGAGTGGTGGATGCAGAAACCCTCACTACTTTAAGAGATGGTTGGATGGCCACTTAAAGTGCAGTAACCTGCAGGGTTACGGACCTAAAGCTGGTAATTGGGATTAGACTGGATGACCTTTTGTTGGACGGCACAGATATAATGGTAAGTACTGCAGGGAATAGAATACGGCCAGGTTGATCTGCTGAACTAGTTTCGATTGTCTGGATGAGTCGGAGAGGAATTTTCCCAGATTTTTTCTCCCTAAATTGGCTTAGGTTTTTATCTGGTTTTTGCCTCTCCCAGGAGATCACATGGCTATGGTTGGGGTGGAGTGTAGAATGTTTCAGTATAAGGGGTGTCGCAGTTGTGTGAGGCGGACTGGTTGGGCTGGGTGCTCTTTGCCTTTCCGTCATTGTTCAGAGGTTTATGTGTAATCTTAAGGACTGCTGACCAAGGGCCGTCCGGATCTTTGTCAGCCGGCGTGGACATGATGGACCAAAATAGCCTCCTTCTGCGCTGTAAATTTCTATTTTTCTATCTCTAATCTTTCCTCATGGCCTAAATTCTCCAGTCCAGGCAACATTCTTGTGCAATCACATCTTTCCTGTAATGTGGTGACCAGAACTGCACACAGTACTCCAGCTGCAGCCTAACCAGTGTTTTAAACAGTTCAAGCATAACGTCCTTGCTCTTGTATTCCATGCCTTGACTAATAAAGGCAAGTCTTCCATATGCCTTCTTAACCACCTTATCTACCTGGCCTGCTACCTTCAGGGATCTGTGGACCTGCACTCCAAGGTCTCTTTGTTTCCCTACACTTTTCAGTGTCGTATCATTTAATGTATATTCCCTTGTCTTGTTAGACCTCCCCAAATGCATTACCTCACACTTATCCGGATTGAATTCTATTTGCCACTGTTCTGCCCATCTAACCAATACATTGTTATCTTCCTGCAGTCCTCAGCTTTTTTCTTCATTATCAACCACACAGCCTATTTTAGTGTAATCTGCAAACTTCTTAATCATACCCCCAATATTTAAGCCCAAGTCATTGATATATACCACAAAAAGCAAGGGGCCCAGCACTGAGCCCTGCGGAACCCCACTGGATGCAGCCTTACATTCACAAAAACACCCATCAACCCTTTGCTTCCTGCCTTCGAGCCAATTTTGGATCCAACTTGCCATTTTGCCCTGAATCCTATGGGCTTTTACTTTTGTGACCAGTCTGCCATGTGGGACCTTATTAAAAGCTGTTTGGGGGTCTACAGTACACTCCCAGTAGTGTGATCGCTCCTTTTTTGTCCTTCAATTCAACACATATGGCTTTGTTTGATGACCCCTCTAACGTATTCATCCCTTCTCACAGCTGTAATTGTTTCTTTAATCAATACTGCGACCCCCACCCCCCTCCTTTTTTACCCCTCTCTCTATCCCGTCTGGAAACCCTGTAACCAGGACTGTTGAGCTGCCAGACCTGCCCTTCTTTCAGCCATGTCTCAGTAATAGCTATAATATCATACTCACAAGTGTCAATCTGTGCTCTCAGCGCATCTGCCTTATTCCCTATACTCCTTGTATTGAAGTATATACCATTTAGTAACACGAAACTCCCTTTCTATTTTCCAGCCTTTGTTTCCTCTGTCTTCCAAATTCACTTTCTACTTTTCTGTTGCCCAATTCCAGCTTTGCTTCACTCCCCACTGAATCTATTCTCTGGTTCCCATCCCCCTGCCAAGCTAGTTTAAACCCTCCCCAACAGCACTAGCAAATCCTCCCGCGAGGATACTGGTCCTGGCTCTGTTGAGGTACAGGTTCCACCTCCCCCAGAAACGGTCCCAATGCCTCAAGAATCTAAAGCCCTCCCGCCTGCACCATCTCTCCAGCCACGCATTCACCTTCTCTATCCTCCTATTGCTGTACTCACTAACACGTGGCACCGGCAGTAACCCGGAGATTACTAACTTTTGAGGTCCTACTTTTTAATCTCTCTCCTAGCTCCCTAAACTCTGACTGCAGGACTTCATCCCTCTTCCTACCTATGTCATTGGTATCGATATGGACCACGACCTCTGGCTGTTCACCCTCTCCCCCCAGAATGTCTTGCAGCCACTCGGTGACATCCTTGACCCTGGCACCAGGGAGGCAACATACCATCCTGGAGTCACGTCTGTGGCCGCAGAAACACCTGTCTGCTCCCCGACTATCGAATCCCCTACCACTGTTGCTCTTCCATTCGTCTTCCTCCCCCCCCTGTGCAGCTGAGCCATCCGTGGTGCGGCTCTTAATCTTTCTTACAGGGTCAACACTATGGCGAGAGTTAATTTACTCTCCAGTTTTTTCTTCCCTCTCTTGGGAAACACCTTGGGCTGGATTTTAGTTTTTCTGATTTCAGGGCAAAAATGGAGGTGGGGCGGGAAAGTTACCAGCCGGGAATAGGTTGTGCTTCAGTAAGGATGTTTGGGCATCTGGGCCCTGCGCCAGTGTGTGCAGTGCAAAGGGGGGCGTTGTACAACGTTCGAGGCGCAAAGATAGGAAACTCACAAACTAAAGTGCCAGGCTGTGTGCTCTCCGAGAGAGGCCTTGGGCAGGGGCGGGGGAGGGACTTTTTAAAAAATCCACAAAAACATTCCCAAAATATTGCCCACGCCACCACAATACAAATCCTTAAAAAATTAAAAGAACAAACCCTCGCACCTATCTTTACAGCCCTTTACCTTCCTCACTGATGCCGGCATGTCTGGACTGCTCTGGTTCCCGGGCGGTCATTGCAAGGCACGATTCCAGGCGTACGGGTCGGGTTCAAGTCAAAACTCGGGCGGTGTCGCAACGGGAGGCGGTGCTGCTAATCGCGGCCGCAAAACCCGACCTGAGGATCGCGACCGGACGCAGGAGACCTCGCGCCCCATCTCACGCCACTCCAGGGCGAAACCCGGAGCGTAAGGGACTGAAGAATCCAGGCCCTTGATTTTGCTGGAAGTCCAGACTAAAGGTTCTTACATGGAAAACCATGGATGGCTTAGTGAGTAAATGCATTGGGCTGGATTTGTGGCTTGCTGCCGCCTTTGTTTTCGACTCGGAGGAGCAGCAGTGGTGGCGGTAAGCACTTCCGGGTGGGAGGTCAGCTTCCAGTTGGAACATTCGCTGCCGGTTTTGCCGGGGCACGGAACATTACCGCTCGGAAGAGGCGAGCCGGTGTGCAATGCCCCTGGTTGCGACACCAGCTCGATTTTTGGCTACCGCCCGATCCATGGCGCTCCGTAGAGCGCCGTGCTGGGACCGTCTGTGAAAGCTGGCTGTAGTGCGGTAAGTAAAGTCGAACTCAGGTAAATGTGATTGTTTTTTATTTTAATTTTTTTGCGATTTATGTTGTGGTGGCATGAGTTATTTATTGGGGATGTTTTTGGTGGGTTTTTTTCAGGTTTTGTTTCCCCCCCCCAGGCCTCTCATAGAGCGTTCCAAGGCCGGCTGTTTAATTCGGGATTTTCGCATGCTCAGCCAAACTAGCGCCTTAAGAGAGGTGTGTAACGCCTCCCTTAGCACTCTACCCTCACTTAGGGTCCAGCTGCTGAATTTTGCTGACTGAAATGTAAAATGTTTCTGGGCACAAACTTTATCACCCCGCTGCCATTACCACCCCGAAATGAGCAGAACTGAAAATCCAGCCCATTGTCTGTGGCACTGAGATGTGCAGATAAGAAAGCACCCACGTTCAAGGTCTATGCTGAATTAGCTGAACTTAGTTGGGTCAGCACCGGGGAGCACAATTTGCCTCCGTTTCCTGGGGCTGGAGTATATCAACTCACTTCTACCTGTGCACGCATTGGGGTTAGGCACATCGTAATAAGGCAATACAAAAAGCATATAAAATGTAGGGGGAAAAAAAATGAGAGAAACCTAAGTAACCCTTGATAGAGTAGATGCTTACCTTTCCTTGTCCTTTCATTAGAACAATGTTAGAGATGATTGAAGGCTGGGCTAGTCGCCATGGTGATTCCACTTGAACTGTGCTTAAGGAACGTGCTGACTTTTTTACTATTTGATACTCCTGAAAATGATACACAAAGAACAAGAAAGCATGATGTGGAAACATCTCACTCAAGCAGAGAACTGGGATTTCTGGAATGCTAAAATCTCATTCTATCAAGATAGTGCACAGAGTATATTAGAGTGTTGGACACCCAACTACAGAATGACCAAAAAGGGTAAATTTTTACAAATTAGTGCTCCTGGCACAGTGCTTTGTGCAATGGGGCCATAGGTCAGTAATTTTGGCATGGAGGTCAGAGTACTCCATTTGATTTTCTGGCCATTAAAATTAATCAGTGAAAAATCACGTTGAGCGTGTTGGTCTCTGTTATGTATGCAACACCTTGTAACCAGCATTCTACCGCTACCAGAGGGCGCATCTGTTGGAGTCCCAAAGGATCCCAGCATCCCTTGGGAGCAATGTATCCTGCTGTGCTAGCACTCTGGAGTCAGAATAAAGAGACTAAGGTCACATTTACTCACGTCTACAGTACTCAGTCACGCTGCTTTATTTGAGACATAAGTCTCCATGCTAGAATTTCCAATATTAATCCGCAAGTCATAAAACTAACACTTAAATCCTAAGTAATATTTGTAATTCCTCTGAGGGTAAATTTGACAGTCTCAGTTAAGTCTTTACAGGGAAGGAAAGAAACTGACAAGAGAGTGTTCCCTTCTTAAGCTAAACAAGTGTGCTGCCATTACTCAGGGTCTGACTATCACAATCAACTGAGGCCAAACCTTTAGTTGTGGGTTTGATGAGAGAAAAAGGAGGGAATGTACAAAATAGAAATGTAGGTAAAATCATGGTCTCAACCCACAGGAGAACAGAAATTGGTCACATTGAAAATTGCATCATTCAGCAAACCATTCCCTTCAAAAGATATGGGGCTGGATTTTCAGTTGACTAATACCTTAGTTAGCGGCCAGAGGGGGCGTTAATGGGAGCAGAAGAGGTTACCGACCATGAGCACAGCGTTTGGCGACCCAACCGAAAACTCATTAGAGGCTCACCGGGGGCCAAACCAGTACTGCCTTGCTGCTGACAATCAGTGCGATCCTGACATCAGTCCTGGTGTAACGCCCACGCTTGCACCACGGTCGAAAAATTAGGTGCGGCTGCCTCATTTAGCGGCTGCCAAGAAAAACAGTCGGTACAGGCTTGCAGTTGTTAACTGGTGACGACTTAAAGGGATGAGGAAGAGCTTCCCTTGGAGGTCACAGTCAGTGCAACGTTTACACACAGCACGGTGCGTAAGCCTCTGAGTTTGCAGTGGCAGACAGACATAACAGTACAGCTTGAAAACAAATTATTTGGAAACTTTAATAGGTGCATTACTATGCCGCGTCTTTAAGACTCGACTTTTGCCGGGATCTGAATTGGAGTTTGCCGCAATGGGTCCGCAAATTTACCGACCAAACTTTTGTTATGCCCCCCCCCCCGGCCCCCCCCCACAGCTGCAGTGTGCAACGGTTGAGTTAGCGTCCCTGTCAGCTCTTCGACTGATTCTGATGAATTTCTGGGCGGAGGGCGCAAACTTTTTCAAGGCGCTAAAATTACTGCCTGGGTTACTGCCCCAAATGAGACACGACCAAATTTCTCCCCCATGTTGTTAGCAGATGTAATATTTCAGGTAAGCTCTTCAGAAGGAATTCCCTTCCTGTCATCCTCAAAGGCTCCTAAATATGATGATGAAAGCACTAAAGAAAGGCACCTTTGGTGCTCAGAAAACATTTGGTGATGTTCTGTGGAGGTCGAGAGAAGAACCATTTGGTGAAAGTGCAGACACAGAAAACAGCTGGGCACACACCTGTCTAGTACCGACTGCATCGAGCTGCTGGGGAAGGGAATGCTTGCGGCCTCCTCGTGCTGGCTTTTCTGACATGTCACAACTTGCTTCACCATTTTCCACAATCAGCTCATCATCTTCACCGACAGATTCCAAGCGGCTCCCTCCACCTGTCGAAGAAAGCAGAAGTGGGAATCAGAGGGGTAATTGTACAAATTTTCACTTGGGGATTTGCCGGCTGGTACCGTATGTGAGGAATTGGGGTTTGACCCCTGCAGTGTTTCATCCATTAAGTTATGGATGCAAGAACATGGGTTAGAGATTAGTTTGGATAGCGCCCCTCGCGAGGGTCGGATCAGGGGCGCTAAAGGGTTTACAGCTGCAAGCGCTGACAAATTCAGTGTGCAGGTACTGACGACACTGTGGAGTATCGCCCGGGAAGGTAGCGCCAGTGTGCATCGCCCCCGGTATTGACACAGATGGAAAATTTGGTTTGCGCTGCACTTGTAGTGACACCGTAAGATAAAGCTGCTGTGCAAGGCTGTCCTAGGGCGCTAAGGGAAGAAATGACTGCATGAGGTAAGTGTGAGTGATATATAAATATTTTTTTTTTCGTGATTTAACTTTATTTGGGGTGGGTAATGTATAGGGAATGATTTTTGTTTGCTGTTTTTTTTTTGCAGGGAGGCTCTCTTGGGGCACTACGAAGTCAGCTCTTTAGCACGGAATATTCAGTTGCTCACCCGGCTTTGCGCCCTAAGAGAAGTGTGGAACGCTTCCCTTAGTGCTCCACTCCACTGTCAGGGTGCAACCACTGAATATTTTGGCTGCCGTCACAAACCAAGCTAAATTTAGCGACCGCCCGACATTAAAAACCCTCAAACCGAATTTCCAGCCCATGGAGTTGCATGCCTGAATTCCCACACTGCACTCCCGAGAAGCAAGGTTATATGTCAGGTGTGTGAATTTAGAAAATGACACCAGTATTTCAACCTTTATTTTTTCAGAGAACTGCGCACAGCAACAGTGCAATAACACAGTTGAAGCGTTGCCATTTCACAGTTTGCAATTTCAGATATTGTCAGTTGAACACTGTTAGTCTGTGCATGATCTCTTTTAACTTTCAAAGAACAGTTTTAGACTGGATAACCGACCTGGGACCTAGAATAATTCCAACTGGGAACAATTCAAGTATTCAAGAATGAATCCAATAATAATCCAAATATGAATACTGTTTAGCACTTGTTCCCAAAGCAAATGCTGACAAAACAGAACAAATGACTCAATTTATATATTCTTCACTTAGGATTTTCTTTACTATTATTAAATATATATTACACATTAGAAAATTATAGATTTATACAAAGCCTTTGTTGTGACGTTTTGTCACAAGTTTGAGACAAATTCACTCACAGATGTAATTCATTGTAATCCCTTGAAAAATATAGATATAACCAGAACAGAATGATATGTGAACCGAGGTCTCATTGTAAGAATGGGCCAAGGTAAAAAAATCTTTAAAATTATCAGCCTCTTCTGGTTTGTAGCTGCATTTGAGATATGCTTCCACAATTAGTCATTCTCTACAAGCTCATCCCAAGCAAAAAGCTATCCCGTACACATGTTTCTACCAGTTCTAAGCCTGAAAATTAATCCTCAACCTCCTTGTACAGAGGAAGATCTGCAACGACTTTCTTTTTCAAAGTCATATAGCACACTGGAATAGCAATATTTTAGCATTTAGTTGCATGTATAACTTGAACCCGGTTGAGTATCATTCCATTGAAATGAATGGAGGGAAAATCTGGTGATGTCTGTTATGGGCATGCAAACTTCCCTGCTAGACTTGCCTTTCAGCTTTCTGCCTAGATGATGCATAGCACCCAGGCGGTAAAGACAAAAAACCTAACCCACTACCTCAGAAGCAATGTTTGATATATTCGTTCCAAATTAACATTTTAATCTCCAAGAGAACCAGTCTGTCTTTCGATTTTTTTGTATTCTGTGGCTTTTTATTTGGAAATATGGGCTAATTTGACTTCTTTTGAAAAACCATTGAGGAAAATATGGACTAAAAGAAAAAGATGGTTAACTGGATATTGACACCGGCAATAATTACCCCCGCCTACCTTGAGATCTGCTTCTGAATTTCATTATGCTACTGCCTGTTGTTGGACTTCGACAATTCAGCAAAGGCGCTTCCACACGCTCACGTTCATCCCCTTTCTCACTTTCTGAAACCTGCAGCACAAAAATAACTAGAAGTAACTTCTGCTGATCCCCAACATAATCTGGTCTATCAACCACCCTCCCCAGTACCATGTAACATGAAATAAAAACTGATATACTGATAAATTTCTAAAAATGGATCTCTATTAAAATCCAATGTTAAAAAAAAAATTCATCATAAATCATAAAGTTTGTGGTTGGAATAGTGCTTTCCTCTTTCCATATGGATTGTTCTACTGTATGAAGTCATGAGTCAAGATATTGAATCGATTCATCCTTTTGCAACTTGAATGGAACTGTCCATTGATAGTAATGTCATTTTATAACATGGTTAAATTCAAATTCAGTTGGAGGGTGAGAAAGTTGGATCTCAAACCAGTGTCCTAAGTTTAAATAAAGGAGACTACAAAGGTATGAGGGCAGAGTTGGCTAAAATGGACTGGAAAAATTGATTAAAGTATGGGATGGTTGATGAGCAGTGGCAGACATTTAAGGATATAGTTCATAACTCTCAACAAAAATATATCCCAATGAGAAGGAAAGATTGTAAGAGAAGGGATAACTATCCATGGCTAACTGAGGAAATAAGGGATGGTATCAAATTGAAAATAAGGGCATACAATGTGGCCAAGACTAATGGGAGGCCAGAGGATTGGGAAACTTATAAAAGCCAGCAAAGAACAACTAAAAAAATAATTATGGGCTCAATTTTTCCCAATGATTTGCGCTGTTTTTATGGCATGCGACGCTTTTTTTGGCCTAAGTTAAAACATACAAGTTTCAATAATCAATGTGCACCAGCGTAACTCAGTTAGTTATGATTATTTTAGGTTAATTTTTTTTGTAACCTGGCACCCATGCCAATTCTGGCCATTTAAGCAAGTTTGGTCAGCTCCAATTTACTCCTATTTTTCTTAAGACGGCGTATGTGGCCTCTGTGGAAAAACCTTCTGGTGAGTTAAGAAAATCGGCGCAGGTAAGTAAATCAACGCAGCAGATGCAGTTCCAGGGCCCGGACAGCAGCAGCAGAGAGATGAGAGAGAGTGGGAGAGAGGTGGGGGGGAGCCTTTCAGGAGCGGGTATAGGGAGGGAGGAGGCCATGCGGCTTGGGATAGGAGCGGAAACCGGGACCTGGAGGCCATTCGGCCTGGGATAGGAATGGGAACTGAGATCAGGAGGCCATTCGGCCTGGGATAGGAATGGGAACTGAGATCAGGAGGCCATTCAGCCTGGGATAGGAGCGGGGACAGGCACCGGGAGGCCATTTGGCCAGGGATAAAGGCAGGGACCAGCAGGGGGGAGGCCATTCAGCCAGGGATAGAAGCGGGGACCGGCATTGGCATTGATGCAATGTGTAATGTGCTTGTGCAGGTTGCTATGAGCTGCCTGTATGTTTCACTTTCCAGCCTCAGCCCGCAGTGTGTCCCTGGTTACCATGGCAACCCAATCTTTTTGGCGCAGATCTTAGGCTCCATCCCCAAAACTAAAGGACAGGCTAGGCGGCGTCAAAATGAAGAATTGAAATGGGGAAACCTGAACGATTTTTTTTGGCATTGTTGGGCCCCCTCTTCAAGTACGCAAAAAAATAGCTTTGGGGAAAATTGAGCCCGAAGAGAGAGAAGATAGATTATGAAAGTAAACTGGCATGAAATATAAAAACAGATAGTAAGAGTTTCTAAAAGTACATAAAAAGGAAAAGAGTGGCTAAAGTAATTGATGGTCCCCTAGAGGATGAGACTGGGGAATTAATAATGGGGAACAGGGAAATGGCAGAGATTTTGAACAAATATTTTGTATCGGTCTTCACAGTAGAAGACACTAAAAACCCAATAGTGGATAATCAAGGAGCTATAGGGAGGGAGGAACTTAATACAATCACTATCACTAAAGAAGTAGTACTCGGTAAAATAATGGGACTAAAGGTGGACAAGTCCCCTGGACCTGATGGCTTGCATCCTAGGGTCCAGAAGAAGTGGCTGCAGAGATAGTGAATGAATTGGTTGTAATCTACCAAAATTTACAGGATTCTGGGGAGGTCCCAGCGGATTGGAAAACTGCAAATGTAATGCCTCTATTTAAAAAAGGAGGCAGACAGAAAGCAGGAAATTATTTGTCAGTTAGCCTAACATCTGACGATAGGAATGCTGGAATCCATTATTAAGAAAGCAGTAGCAGGACATTTGGAAAAGCATAATTTAATCAAGCAGAGTCAGCATGGTTTTATGAAAGGGAAATCATGTTTGACAAATTTGCTAGAGTTCTTTGAGGATGTAATGAGCAGGGACGATCAGGGGGAACCAATGGATGTGGTGTATTTGGATTTCCAGAAGGCATTCGATAAGTTGCCACATAAACGGTTACTGTACAAGATAAAAGTTCACGGGGTTGGGGGTAATATATATATGCATGGATAGGGGATTGTCTAACTAACAGAAAACAGAGAGTCGGGATAATGGGTCATTTTCTGGTTGGCAAACAGTAACTAGTGGTGTGTGCAGGGATCGGTACTGGGGCCTCAACTATTTACAATCTATATTAATGACTTGGATGAAGGGGCCAAATGTAATGTAGCCAAGTTTGCTGATGATACAAAGGTGGGTGGGAAAGCAAATTGTGAAGTCGACACATAAAATCTGCAAAGGGATATAGACAGGCTAAGTGAATGGGAAAACATTTGGCAGAAGGAGTACAATGTGGGAAAATGTTAGGTGATCCACTTTGGCAGAAAAAATAGAAAAACAAATTATTATTTAAATGGAGAAAAATTGCAAAGTACTGTAGTTCAGAGAGACCTGGGGGTCCTTGTGCATGAAACACAAAAAGTTAGTATGCAGGTACAGCAAGTAATCAGGAAGGCAAATGGAATGTTGGCCTTTATTGCAAGGGGGATAGAGTGTAAAAGTAGAGAAGTCCTGCTACAACTGTACAGGGTATTGGTGTGGCCACACCTAGAGTACTGTGTACAGTTTTGGTCTCTGTATTTAAGGAAGGATATACTTGCATTGGAGGCTGTTCAGAGAAGGTTCACCAGGTTGATTCCGGAGATGAGAGGCTTGACTTATGAAGATAGGTTGAGTAGGTTGGCTTATACACATTGGAGTTCAGAAAAATGAGAGTTGATCTTATTGAAACTTATAAGATAATGAGGGGGCTCGACAAGATGGATGCAGAGAGAATGTTTCCACTCATAGCGGAAACTATAACTAGGGCATAATGTCTCAGAATAAGGAACCGCCCATTTAAAACTGAGATGAGGAAGAATTTCTTCTCTCAGAGCGTTGTAAATCTGTGGAATTCTCTGCCTCAGAGAGCTATGGAGGCTGGGTCAATGAATATATTTAAGGCGGAGATAGACAGATTTTTGAGCGATAAGGGAGGTTATGGGGAGCAGGCAGGGAAGTGGAGCTGAATCTATGATCAGATCAGCCATGATCTTATTAAATGGCGGAGCAGGCTCGAGGGGCCAAATGGCCTACTCCTATTTCTTATGTACTTATGTTCTTATTAAATGATGAGAGACCTATTTTATAAGATAAAGACATTTCTTGTTGGTAAATTGGCTACAATAGGGCTGTTGTGGGACAACTCAGAAACCACAATGGAGACCACGTTTTATAATGATTTAATAATGCAATTTGTATCCTTTAACTTGAAGCCAAACCACAGCAGCACTTCTATTACAGAAACTACCTTCTGACATCTTCATTGAATTCATATTTGGTTATTTGACCAGTTTTCTTTGTATCACTAAACATTACTATACATGTATTAATTAACATGCAATTTCACTAGTTTGTTAAAAAAATATTCAACAGAGAATTGCCACATTCAATACCCAGAATGAGATACTAGGGACAATGCAATTTCATTAGACCAGACAATGTGTCAATTTTAATAGTCTCTTTGCAGAAAACATGAGATACAAAATATATTTTAGAATAACAAATATATGTTGCAATGCATGGCAGATCATTGTCATCGGAGGTGAGAAATATGGTTTCACCTCAAGCAATAAGCTGTCAGACTTACTGTGCATTTGCACCATTTTCTCTTTTTAGTTAAAATTTTCCACTTTTACTTTTTCTTGTATCCTTACAAAATATTTTTATATGTTTTATGTATTGGCCCAACAAAAACATTAAAGTACAGAGAATGTTTTCTTGTATCCAACAGCTGAAGAATGGAAAGGAAACAAGTATCACAGATTAAATAGCCAATTACATCCATCTGAAAACAGCCTGTTCCTATGGTTACCATCCTTGATTAATCACCTTAAAGTTAGCACTTCAACATAATGAGATGCTCATTATCATGTGAGACATGAGAAAGGGAAGTTATTTAACGCTATAAACTTTTCTAAGAGACCTGTACAGCATTTACATTAAAATATTGAATTTGCAAAGGTGAAGAAAAAACATGTGTAAACACAAAAATGACATAATATTCTCTTCATTCTAGTGATTAAATCCAGGTATAAAAAATGTATGTAGCATATATTTTTCAAATGTATACACTACTTAAGGAACTTTCATCAAGGCAATTAATAAATAATTACTATTATTAACAGCAAAGGCCCAAGACAAATGTGGAACAGGCCCAAGGGGCTGCATGGCCTACTCCTGTTCCTGTGTAAATGCTTGGGGTCACAGCTGCTAAATTACAATTGTTGCCATTGATATCTACCTTCTGTTTCCCATTATGTATCCAATTAGTAATCCAGTTTACAACTTCTTCCTGAATCCCCGGGGTTTCTTCATGAACCAGGAAGATTCTGAAAATCATTAACTTGTAATATCCACCAACTCCGTTACTTCCTCAAAAAATTCCAGTAAATTTGTCAGGCACAATCTGCTTTTCGTAGTTCCTGCTGATTTGGATTCTATGAACTTATATTTGTACCATACCTTATCATGTGTCTCAAAAACATGATGCCAGAAAGCCAGTGGGGCCAAACTGGCCTGGCAGCAACCGAAGTGATGAAGCTGGGTCCTCGGAGGCTCGAGCACCCACAGAAATTGTTGCCACAAGGATCTAAATGGTCTCCACATCACAGCAGCATCTTCTACCAGCTCTGCTGAGCAGCACATGGGAGTAGTCAAGAAAAGTACTACGATTATCACTTGAGGTGACAAACAAATTCATTACAGTATTGTGTTTGGAATTAAACTCAACACCTTTATTACATTTGTAACTTTGGTTTATAGTTTCTTCTCATTGCAATTTCTTAGTCTGTATTGTCAGAAAATCATTGACTTATCAAGGTTGGCTGAATGGTTTTAATATTCATCAATGTGGAATCAAGGGAGTGGTGAGCTGTAACAAGGACTATTAATGTTGAGGGGCTTTTTCTGACAGTTCTTATAAGGAGTTTTAGCTGCAGTGCATTCTGCTGGCCCTTGTACTTGTAGTTCTCTCTCACCTTCAGCCAATTCATCCTTGTCTGACAATGCCTCTTCTTGTTACAGTGCCTCCTGCAACTCCCGTCCTCTTTGTATTACTGCAGAATGCGGCAAACTACAATGTTGCAATTCTTTTGGCTGAAAACAAAATTACAGTTAAATCAAAGTGCCCCCTGATCTGGGGGACACTCCAAACATTTTTCAACTGCCCCTTTTTCTATATTTTTTTTGTTGTTTTTTTGTGTTTTTTTTGGGGGGGGCTTTAAAATCATAAATTTTACAAGTGCCCTCTATAAAAGGGGAGGGGGGCACTGAAACCAGCAATTAAAACAAATTAAACTTTAAAACATATAAAATCAAATTAAAATTTGGTTGCCGGGAGTAACGATGCACTCTAGTCCCTCCAGCGCCCACCTCTCGCGGAAGGCAGCGAGCGTACCGGTGGACACCGCGTGCTCCATCTCTAGGGACACCCTGGCCCGGATGTAAGCACGGAAGAGAGGCAGGCAGTCAGGCTGAATGACCCCCTCGACCGTCCGCTGCCTGGACCGGCTGATGGCACCCTTGGCCGTGCCCAGGAGCAGTCCTACGAGGAGGCCCTCGGACCTACCCGCTCCCCTCCGCACAGGGTGCCCAAAGATCAGGAGTGTGGGACTGAAGTGCAGCCAGAAATTGAGGAGCAGCCCCTTTAAATAATGGAATAGGGGCTGCAACCTCGTGCATTCAATAAAAACACGGAACTCGGACTCTTCCAGACCGCAGAAATTGCAGGCGGCTTGGGAGCCCGTGAACCGACTTAAAAATTTATTGCACGGGACTGCTCCGTGCACCACCCTCCAGGCCAAGTCCCCGATAAATAGTGGGAGGACTCCCGCGTAGAGTGCACTCCATCGGGGACCCCCGCCTCCTCCAGACGGCAAGATGGTACGCCATGGTGTGTCCGGACGGCAGGCGAGGATGGCAAGGTTGAGAGTGTGCAGGAGCAGCCCGTACAGGAAACCCCTCTGCGCGGAACTGAAAGGCACGGAGGAGATTTCCCCGAGGCGGCTCATGTTGTGAGGCGCCGGCTCCCGAGGGAGGTTCTGGGGTTTGGCGCCGATGAGGAATTCCGTCCGGACGGGGGTCAGTTCGGACGGGATCTCCCCACGTGCTTGAGCCTCCTCGATGCACCTAACGGAGTCAGGGCCGAGAGCTGTTTTTAGCGACTCGATGGCATCGGCCGCGTGGCGGACGTCGGCCGAGTTTCGGCGCCGTGCCAGCATGTCTGGTGCCATCCAGCCCGCTCCACCGCCATTGAGCAGGTCCCTGACCCTGGTCACCTCGTCAGCCACAGCCCTCTCGTCCGACCGCCACATAAAACCTCGGTCGTGGAGGTATAGATTCCTGAGCAGCGGCTCCTGCAGGACAGCCGCCACTCCAGCCGGTGGAGAGCTGCGCTTGGTGGAGTCTTTGTTCCAGACCCTGATGAGTTCCTGGTAAAAGACAGGCAGCCCCTGGACGGCGGTCCTGACGCCCCCCACACTCACAAACAGGAGCTGCGTGTCGTAGTTGAGGCTGTACTGCTGGCGGAAGAAATACGTCGCCAGCGCACGCCACTACAATGCTGCAACCCACTTTGTCTGCGCCATATTGTAGAGCAATTAAGGCACCTCAGTCTTTGCTTTAAATTGCCAATAGCATGCTCTATGATGTTCCTGATGTTCTCATTATACCGGCATTGTTCAGACATGATGGGGTTGCAGAAGGGTGTTATTAGTCAGGTGTGGAGGGTGTGCCCCTTGCCCTCTAGCAATCATCTTCTGATATTCCTTGATGGGTGGAAAAGTGGGGGGATGGATAGGTTTTGCAGAATGAAGGCGTCATGGCAGCTGGCAGAGAAACAGGCGCAGATTTGTATTATCCTTCTGCAATGATCACACACCAGTTGAACATTGATGGATTGGAAGCCATATCTGTTCACATAAGAGGCTGGCTCATCTTCTGGTGTCCTGATAGCTACAGGAGTGCAGCCCGTTATCTCACTGGACACGAGGCAAGCCGGCCACTGCTGAAAATCCCAAATCTCTCTCATTCTGGCTGCTGGCAACCATTGTGAAAATAATGTACTGGTTGATCTGACAAAGAGAGCAATTTCTGACCTGTTTGCTGCAGCTCATGCACTACAGCCTGTGAGATATAGTTAATGTCCCCTGTAGCAGCCTGGGAGAAGCCTGTCACAAAAAAGTTAAGCGCAATGGTGAAATACAGCCACGGGAAAAAACATGCCCTGCTAGTCCAGCAGGGAACAAGTCTTGCTTCAAAAGGCTGAATCAGTCAGCGACAACATGCCTGGTGAAGCACAGCCTCTTCCTACATGACAACAGTGACTACACTTCAAAAAGTATTTACATAGAAACATAGAAAATAGGTGCAGGAGTAGGCCATTCAGCCCTTCGAGCCTGCACTACCATTCAATAAGATCATGGCTGATCATTCACCTCAGTACCCCTTTCCTGCTTTCTCTCCATATCCCTCCATACTCATTGGCTGTAAAGTGCTTTGGGACATCATGAAAGGTGCTATATAAATGCAACTCTTTCTTCCTGTATGGCTCCTCAAAAATATGCAAGACATTAACTTATACTATAGACTCTGTGAGCTGGGTAAGGAATTCTACAAGCAGCCCCCCTCTAATAGGTTCTTCAGGCTGCAGTTGCTGCAGCTCCTCTTTCTCCGACTGTTCATCCATCCAAAAGGAGTGAAGCAAAAACAGCAGCGAGTGCTTAATGAGTGTAGGTAAAGGAAGAAAACAAATCAGAAAGAAGCAAACTGAAAGCTCAAATCTAGCTTGGAAATACACAACTCACAATGGCACACAGGTAGGTGCTTTCAGGTGAATGCCCCTTTAAATTTAGCTTCCAGTCATGTCAATCAGTTTGTGAAGCCAATGCTGTTAAGTTTTACTCATATCATTCATATGATGTCATCAGACCCCTATTTTGATTTATTCATGAAACACCTGTCTGTTTCTGGTGGCAGCGTTTCTGATCTGCGCCAGCTCCAGAATTAAAATGGGAGACGGCTGGTTTCTGGTGGGAACAGGGCAGTATGTCGATTGGGTTAAAATCGGGGCCTTTTGTTAGATGTAGAATGACTTACATTTTGCAGCTACTGTTGTTATTAGGGAAAACATATATTGCCATTACTCGTTAGAATATGTATTTAACAAAATAAAGAACTGATTATATTCCCTTTATCAATGTACAGATAACAGGCTGCATAATTCTGACGGGGTTAGACAGGTTAGATGCAGGAAGAATGTTCCCAATGTTGGGGAAGTCCAGAACCAGAGGTCACAGTCTAAGGATAAGGGGTAAGCCATTTAGGACCGAGATGCGGAGGAACTTCTTCACCCAGAGAGTGGTGAACCTGTGGAATTCTCTACCACAGAAAGTTGTTGAGGCCAATTCACTAAATATATTCAAAAAGGAGTTAGATGAGGTCCTTACTACTAGGGGGATCAAGGGGTATGGCGAGAAAGCAGGAATGGGGTACTGAAGTTGAATGTTCAGCCATGAACTCATTGAATGGCGGTGCAGGCTAGAAGGGCCGAATGGCCTACTCCTGCACCTATTTTCTATGTCTATGTCTATGTCTATAATTGTATAGCAAACAAAGGGTGATGAGTTGCAATTTGGATTAATCTGGGCAATATATTATTCACTTTATTGGAATTCCATTAGCAGCAGTCAACAGTGAAATAATTCCATTAACAGGAACGGATAAACAATTCAGCTGAATCTTGTATCTCTGTCGGCACGCCAACCCTGTAGTATTAAGCTCCTTTTACATTGTGCCAACACCTGTCGCCCTTTATGAAACCCGACAAGTTTATGGGTGTAGGGAACCTGTGTGTCAGGAGTGGTTGCACTACCAGGACTGTTGCACAATATAAAAGCAGCTTTACAGGGCTGGAGCCTCCCTGATTTGAGAATGAGACTGCACCCAAGGAGTAGGTTCATATCCAAAGTGTCATGCAGCAGCTTCAATGTAACAGAAATCAGTTTTTGGTCTGTCAGTCTTTAGTCCAAAATGCACAGCAACATATTGTATCAGATGATGTTACATAAATGCAGTAAGTTTGCAGACTCACAGGGGCTGAAATTCAGGGTTTCAAAGAGACCCTTTAATGCCTGTTCGCGGTGGCCATTCCTAAAAATCGAATGGCCGCTGCTTTGGGGTCAACAGACCGACCCGATCAAAATTCAGGTTGGGAATTTTTCGGCCTGGCCCCCATCCCATCCAAGTAGATGCATCATCAATTTAAAATAAAATAAATACTTACCCAGCTATTTTCACCTCAATCCTTCGATCTCCTACCGCGCGGTGTTCCCGGCAGGTTTTTCTGCCGGTGCACCCTCTGAAGACTGAGTGCGGCCCAGCAGCACGGCGGTCCTTAAAAGGGAGTGCCCACTGCCGCGGCCGCAATGCAAAAATTCTTGCCGGCCAACTTGCTGATTGGCCAGCAATATACTGCCCCCAGGTTCGGCTGGGCCGCCAACGGGCAGCCTGGCACCCTTTCTTAGGAGCCAGGCCGCTGGCCCGGCCGAAACCCTCCCTGGTGGCTCAGTGGCCAAAGTTAAAAATGATCGAATCTCTCCCCTTTAACGAGGGGAAAGAGCGTGTGACGCATATGCGCTGTGACATCACCACGTTGATTGACAGCGGCGGACGGCCCAAATTACCCATTTTCAGCCAGTCAGTCTGGCTTTGAGTCTAAGGCCCGCCCTATTATGATCCATTTCCTGTAGAACATTGAAAAAAGTTCTAAATCCTGAAAATGGATCTACTCACCGCACCAAACGTTCCAGCGATGACAGTTAAAAAATCATAGGTGCGCCAGCTTTCTAGTGCACCTGAATTTCGACCCCACAGAATTCACTTCCCCCTTCAATCAGGATAAGTAGATAATACAAGATGACACTCTCCATCGGGAACAGTCTCAGTATTGCACTGGTGCTGATGGTATATAGATAGAAGTAGGCAGTGTAAGATTCCAAAATTTGTGGAAACCCCCCCAGTGTTTGGACTCACTGAAAAGGAAATTTGATTTGGGCCTATTAACCAGAAAGGTTGGGATCCTAAAATGCATATGGAAGAAATCTACGAGTTTCAACCAAGTTCGGGATTTTAAAAGGCATGTTTGGGCCTGTGGGGAAAGCTGCAGAGACAGAGGGGCGGGATCAACCTTTACCTTTAGAATTTGGATATTGTAGCTAATCAGTTTGTCTGGGGGAGCTGTTTAACTATAGTCAGGCTCCCAGAAAACATTGGAATTTAAACAATCGACCACGGAAGTAACATTATCCATCCCACCCACAGGACCTAAGTAACACATACATATTCCAACACCTTTTTCAACATGCATAGAAATATCTGGTTCAGCCAGACTTCGTGAAGCCAAAGCAGTGCTATCACAATGGACAAGAGTTCATCAGCTCATAACTAAAGGGTATCGCAATCCCAAGGTCTATCGACGCCAGATTAAAACATTTAATCAAGTTTCAGTTAGCTAGCCGTCAAAACTTATATAAAGAAGACCACTTAAAATCAATGGGCAGCAAAACTCAAACAAAAGAAACCTTAGATTTGGCACGAAGATTAAGCAGCCTCTCAGAGTATAATTGAGGGTCTATCATATCAAGATAACTACTCTATTCTGACTATCACAGGAAGAACTGTTCTGATCATCACAGGAAAACTTTTCTGACCAAGCACTTTGGAACAACAAGATCAAGGTCGAGAGCAAATGGCGAGAAACCACAGGAAGAAACATCGTGACATCGGAGAAAAGAACTTCAAAAAGCAATCAGTGGAACATCAATACCAACTGACTTGGTAGGCCTAGACTATCCAGCGGGTAAAAAGGACCGGAATCAATATCCTAGGGGGAGTGTTTGCTAGTGCTGTTGGGGAGGAGATAAACTAATATGGCAGGGGGATGGGAACCTATGCAGGGAGACAGAGGGAAATAAAAAGGCAGCAGAAGCAAAATATAGAAAGGAGAATAGTAAAAGTGGAGGGCAGAGAAACCCATGGCAAAAAACAAAAAAGGCCACATTACAGCAAAATTCTAAAGGGGCAAAGTGTGTTTAAAAAAAACAAGTCTGAAGGCTCTGTGCCTCAATGCGAGGAGCATTCGGAATAAGGTGGATGAATTAACTGCGCAGATAGCAGTTAACGGATACGATGTGATTGGCATCATGGAGACATGGTTCCAGGGTGACCAAGGCTGGGAACTCAACATCCAGGGTATTCAGCATTTAGGAAGGATAGACAGAAAGGAAAAGGAGGCGGGATGGTGTTGCTGGTTAAAGATGAAATCAATGCAATTGTAAGGAAGGACATTAGACTGGATGATGTGGAATCGGTATGGGTGGAGCTGCGGAATACCAAAGGGCTGAAAACGCTAGTGGGTGTTGTGTATAGACCACCAAATAGTAGTAGTGAGGTTGGGGACAGCATCAAACAAGAAATAAGGGATGTGTGCAATAAAGGTACAGCAGTAATCATGGGCGACTTTAATCTACACATTGATTGGGTTAACCAAACTGGTAGCAATGCGGTGGAGGAGGATTTCCTGGAGTGTATTAGGGATGGTTTTCTAGACCAATATGTCGAGGAACCCACCAGGGAGCTGGCCATCCTAGACTGGGTATTGTGTAATGAGAAGGGACTAATTAGCAATCTTGTTGTGCAAGGCCCCTTGGGGAAAAGTGACCATAATATGGTAGAATTTCTTATTAAGATGGAGAGTGACAAAGTTAATTCGGAAACTAGGGTCCTGAACTTAAGGAAAGGTAACTTCGGCGGTATGAGGCGTGAATTGGCTAGAATAGACTGGCAAACGATATTAAAAGGGTTGATGGTGGATAAGCAATGGCAAACATTTAAAGATCACATGGATGAACTTCAGCAAATGTACATCCCTGTCTGGAGTAAAAATAAAACTGGGAAGGTGGCTCAACCATGGCTAACAAAGGAAATTAAGGATAGTGTTAAAGCCAAGGAAGAAGCATATAAATTGGCTAGAAAAAGCAACAAACCTGAGGACTGGGAGAAATTTAGAATTCAACAGAGGAGGACTAAGGGTTTAATTAAGAGGGGGAAAATAGAGTACGAGCGGAAGCTTGCAGGGAATATAAAAACTGACTGCAAAAGCTTCTATAAATATGTGAAGAGAAAAAGCTTAGTAAAGACAAACGTAGGTCCCTTGCAGTCGGATTCAGGTGAAATTATAAATGGGGAACAAAGAAATGGCAGACCAATTGAACCAATACTTTGATTCTGTCTTCACGAAGGAAGATACAAATAACCTTCCGAGGTACTAAGGGACAGTGGGTCTAGTGAGAAGGAGGAACTGAAAGATATCCTTATTAGGGGGGAAATTGTGTTCGGGAAATTGATGGGATTGAAGGCCGATAAATCCCGGGGGCCTGATAGTCTGCATCCCAGAGTGCTCAAAGAAGTGGCCCTAGAAATAGTGGATGCATTGGTGATCATTTTCCAACAGTCTATCGACTCTGGATCAGTTCCCATGGACTGGAGGGTAGCTAATGTAACCCCACTTTTTAAAAAAGGAGGGAGAGAGAAAATGGGTAATTATAGACCGACTAGCTTGACATCGGTGGTGGGGAAGGTGTTGGAATCGATCATGAAGGAAGAAATAGCAGTGCATTTGGAAAGCGGTGACAGGATCGGATCAAGTCAGCATGGATTTATGAAAGGGAAATCATGCTGGACGAATTTTCTGGAATTTTTTGAGGATGTACCTAGCAGAGTGGACAAGGGAGAACCAGTGGATGTGGTGCATTTGGAATTTCAGAAGGCTTTTGACAAGGTACCGCACAAGAGATTGTTGTGCAAAGTCAAAGCACATGGTATTGGGGGTAATATACTGACGTGGATAGGGAACTGGTTGGCAGACAGGAAGCAGAGAGTCGGGATAAACGGCTCCTTTTCAGAATGGCAGGCAGTGACTAGTGGAGTGCCGCAGGGCTCAGTGCTGGGACCCCAGCTCTTTACAATATACATTAACGATTTGGATGAGGGAATTGAGTGTAATATCTCCAAGTTTGCTGATGACACTAAACTGGGTGGCAGTGTGAGCTGTGAAGAGGACGCTAAGAGGCTGCAGGGTGACTTGGACAGGTTAGGTGAGTGGGCAAATGCATGGCAGATGCAGTATAATGTGGATAAATGTGAGGTTATCCATTTTGGGGGCAAAAACACGAAAGCAGAATATTATCTGAATGGCGGCAGACTAGGAAAAGGGGAGGTGCAACGAGACCTGGGTGTCATGGTTCATCAGTCACTGAAAGTGGGCACGCAGGTACAGCAGGCGGTGAAGAAGGCAAATGGTATGTTGACCTTCATAGCTAGGGGATTTGAATATAGGAGCAGGGAGGTCTTAATGCAGTTGTACAGGGCCTTAGTGAGGCCTCACCTGGAATACTGTGTTCAGTTTTGGTCTCCTAGTCTAAGGAAGGACGTTCTTGCTATTGAGGGAGTGCAGCGAAGGTTCACCAGACTGATTCCAGGGATGGCTGGGCTGTCATATGAGGAGAGACTGGATCAACTGGGCCTTTATTCTCTGGAGTTTAGAAGGATGAGAGGGGATCTCATAGAAACATATAAGATTCTGACAGGACTGGACAGGTTAGATGTGGGAAGAATGTTCCCGATGTTGGGGAAGTCCAGAACCAGGGGCCATAGTCTTCGGATAAGGGGTAGGCCATTTAGGACTGAGATGAGGAGAAACTTCTTCACTCAGAGAGTTGTTAACCTGTGGAATTCCCTGCCGCAGAGAGTTGTTGATGCCAGTTCACTGGATATATTCAAGAGGGAGTTAGATATGGCTCTTACGGTGAAGGAGATCAAGGGATATGGAGAGAAAGCAGGAAAGGGGTACTGAGGGAATGATCAGCCATGATCTTATTGAATGGTGATGCAGGCTTGAAGGGCTGAATGGCCTACTCCTGCACCTATTTTCTATGTTTCTATGTTTCTAAAGAACTTAAAACCCTATTGCTAACAAAGGAAATTGGGTACTCACCAGAAATAAATCCAAACCGCGTCTAACTGCATCAGCGGACTCAACCCAACTGGCTTCAATAAGCAGCAGAGGTCTTCTACCATGTCCGGGGTATGGCAAGGCAAACCAGCTATAACCAAAGAATCCCGAAACCGTGAAACAGCCCTAGCTGTCAAAGGAAGGATTTGGTGAGCATGAATCCCTGGAACCCTAGAGTTTGACCTAGTTAGAGATAAGTGGGAGGTGGGTGGTATTTCTGTTGTGTTTATTACCTTAATAAAATATTCCCCTTTATTTTGAACCTTTTTGTAAGATTTTATGGTTTTATTGGAGTGTATTTGTGTTATTTGCTTTCTTGAATAAAATCCATACCTTCTTTGTACAAAACAGTTGTCTGCTGCACTTTATCATACCCTGATTAATAAATCCAAGCTCAAGAACCAAGGACTTGGAGCGACTCGCAACCACTCTGGTCAGGAAGGCAAGCTGACAGACACACCACCCCCTGCAGCAGCAGAATGAAATTCCAGGCAAATTGTTCCCGACAGCAAAGGGTTCAGATGCCAGGGGACACAAGTTAAGAGTTAGGAGTTAGAAGGGAAGTCAGGTGAAACATTTGTATGTAAACAGTACAGCATTAGACTTCTGGAATAAGCTGGTAGTGAGGGTAATTAAAATGGAGAATATAACTGGTTCAATAAGGTGTGTTGCTAGAGAGAGAATGGATTAAGGGATATGATAAGTAGGTGGGATTCAGGTCAAATTCGATCCAATAAGTTTAGAGCAGTTCAACACAGGATGAAGTGGTATGGTCCGAATTCTGCCTCATCGCATTGCTCTCCAATATAGCACAACTTTGATTACAACCTTGTTAATGTAAGTTTAGATTCTGTTTAAGGTGCAAGATATAATAAAATCCAGCTGAATGTGACTTATTATTCTATTAAAAAGATGCATGTGTGGATGTTGCGAAAGCCCTGTGCTAATTCTTATAGAAATACATGAAGGAAACTATAGATCAGTCAGCCTAAAATCTGTTGTTGGGAAAATACTGGAGTCGATTATTAAGGAAGCAGTAGCGGGACTTTTGGAAAAGCATGATTCAATCAAGCAGAGTCAACATGGTTTTATGAAAGGGAAATCATGTTTGACAAATTTGCTGGAATTCTTTGAGGATGCAACGAGCAGGGTGGATAAGGGGGAACCAGTGGATGTGGTGTATTTGGATTTCCAGAAGGCATTCGATAAGGTGCCACATAAAAGGTTACTGCACAAGGGGTTGGGGGCAATATATTAGCATGGATAGAGGATTGGCTAACTAACAGAAAACAGAGAGTAGGGCTAAATGGGTAATTTTCCGGTTGGCAAACAGTGACTAGTGAGGTGCCGCAGGGATCAGTGCTGGGTCCTCAACTATTTACAATCTATATTAATGACTTGGATGAAAGGACCGAGTGTAATGTAGCCAAGTTTGCTGATGATACAAAGATGGGTGAGAAAGCAAATTGTGAGGAGGACACAAAAAATCTGCAAAGGGATATAGGCAGGCTAAGTAAGTGGCCAAAAATTTGGCAGATGGAGTATAATGTGGGAAAATGTGAGGTTATCCACTTTGGCAGAAATAATAGAAAAGCAAATTATAATTTAAATGGAAAAAAATTGCAAAGTGCTGCAGTACAGAGGGACCTGGGGGTCCTTGTGCATGAAACACAAAAGGTTAGTATGCAGGTACAGCAAGTAATCAGGAAGGCAAATGGAATGTTGGCCTTTATTGCAAGGGGGATGGAGCATAAAAGCAGAGAAGTCCTGCTACAACTGTACAGGGTATTGGTGAGGCCACACCTGGAGTACTGCGTGCAGTTTTGGTCTCCTTATTTAAGGAAGGATATACTTGCATTGGAGGCTGTTCAGAGACGGTTCACTAGGTTGATTCCGGAGAGGAGAGGGTTGACTTATGAGGATAGGTTGAGTAGGTTGGGCCTATACACATTGGAGTTCAGATGAGAGGTGACCTTATTGAAACTTATAAGATAATGAGGGGGCTCAACAAGGTGGATGCAGAGAGGATATTTCCACTCATAGGGGAAACTAAAACTAGGGGACGTAGTCTTAGAATAAGGGGCCGCTCATTTAAAACTGAAATGAGGAGAAATTTCTTCTCTCAGGTTGTAAATCTATGGAATTCTCTGCCCCAGAGAGCTATGGAGGCTGGGTCATTGAATACATTTAAGGCGGAGATAGACAGATTTTTGAGCGATAAGGAAGTAAAGGGTTATGGGGAGTGGGCAGGGAAGTAGAGCTGAGTCCATGATCAGATCAGCCATGATCTTATTGAATGGTGGAGCAGGTTCGAGGGGCCAAAAGGCCTACTCCTGCTTCTATTTGTTTTGTTCTTATGTTCTTATTACAACACAGAAACAGGCCATTCGATCCAACCAGCATTTACCCTCTATGCAAGCAATTCGTGATGAAGTATATTTTGTAACAATTTTTATATTTCTGAAATGAGTTGATAAATCTGTCTTTTAACAGAACAACTTTAAGGAACTGCTCTCAGTGGATGGCCAGATTTTAAAAGCTGCACATTATTTTAGAAAATGGTCTCCAATACTTACCTTGTAAATGCAATGCATGCCTGGTGTAGAACTGAGGCATACAGGCCAAAGAGGTCCAAAGTTCAATCCCTTGTGTGTGCTGATTCAGCAATACCTATCTGAGGCAGTGACAGAGGCATTAAAATTAGCCTGGGTGCTTGTGAGCGAAGGATAAAATCAGCTGGTTTCCCATTCCAGATCGTTATCCAATGACTCTACTAGAAAGTCTGGGTGTGCGCACATTATTTGAGGAGAGGATTAGGCTTACATGACCTCCCCATAAACTCACTGCATTGACTACCAGTTTAACTCGTTCCTTCCTAGGATCTTACAACTGTGAAAACTCATTACTCAAGTCTTCCCTTTCGCCTACAAGTTCACGTTCTTTAAAACTCATGCTTGCTGCTACTGAATCACTATTTATTGATTTATCTTGCCTCCTTTTCCACTTCTTTCAACCTTGGTGAATCCCTGCACTGAGTCCTAGTCCTCACCTTAATGTCTCAACTGAAAATAAAATGATTGACTCGCCTGCTGACACTCTCAATCTCGGCTCACACGTAAAGGTGAGATCCTGGAGGGCTGCTCCTGCTTGTGGAGCCAAGCTCCAGAATGAGGCAGTGCCTTCAGCTGAGAAGTTGAAGAAAATTTTAAGCTAGTTTTAATTCTAAACATCTTGCACCATACTATCATTACTAAACACAGTCACACATGGTACTATTTTTCAAAATAATAAGTATTGGCTTTTGAGTGGATCACAAAGGATTATAATGATTCAATTAATACAAAATTAGTTATAATACACCTCCTAAAATACACTGCATAAAACATCAGACTACACGAAGCACCAGGTTACAAAGGCAAGCAGGCTTGGAACAAAAAATACTTTTATTTTCAAAGCGTCTGGCTAAGAACTTGTGTTATTTCAATTATTACACATTTAAATCTTAAGCGTTCGCTCTCACATATTAATTATGTTAAAATATCTGTGTGCCTTTTTGAACTGGGATTTTGTGTAATGTTTCACTCATGGTGTAATGTAAGGGGGGAGGGATCACAAATGTCAGTAACTAAAATGAAAGGTGTGCTTTAGTACGTTAGTAATTTTGAAGACCTCACATTGAAACACCCATTAAGAAAAACAGTCAAAAAGAACATGTGTTTATATAGCACCCTTCACATCCTCAGGATGTCACAAAGCACTTTGCAGCCAATAAAATGCTTCTGAAGCATAGTCATTGTTGTTTTATAAGCAGCGCAGCAGCCAATGTGCACACATCCAGGTTCCACAAACAACAATGAGATAAATCACTCGTTGATCTGGAGTTATTGACTGATGGATAAATGTTGGCCAGGACACTAGAAGAACCCTTCTATTACTTTTCAAAGCATGTCGTGGGATCGTTTACATCCACCTGAAGATGGCACCTCTGACAATGCAGCACTCCTTCAGTACAGCGTTGAAGTGTCAGCTCGGGTGATGGGCTCAAGATCCTGGACTGGGGATTCAACACGACTTTCTGACTGCCACTGAGCCAAGCTGTCATGTACTCAAAACACAGGCTTCAAAATAAAAGTTGGAATTTGGAACAAGATATTTAATTTTCATATTACTCTACATTGATCACTTCAAAAACAAATGGCACTTATATCATCTATCTTTTTATCGAGGGATTAGCAAATTTCTCAACCTGCAAGCTTGAAAATCAGAGATGCAGGCTTTAAATTACAGAATTGTAGAATCTTACCACACAGAAGAAGGCCAATCAGCCCATTGTGCATTTGCCGGCTCTTTGAAAGAGCTATCCAATTAGTCCCACTCCCATGCTCTTTTCCCATAGCCCTATCAATTTTTCATGTTCAAGTACATATCCAATTCTGTTTTGAATGTCACTAATGAATTTGCTTCCACCACTTTTTCAGGCAATGCATTATAACAAGCGGGCGCGGCTCCTGCTTGGCTTATCACCAACCAATTTTGATAACCATCTCTGCTGCTTCTATTGAAAGAAATTCATTGAAACGGTCTTCTTACAACATTCTATCAATCCACTGGTCAATTGCCTGCAGAACTATGCTTGATAGGAAACTCTGAATGAGGTTCCTAATTTGCCCAATACAAATTTCTGACACTATTCTTCATCAAACAGGCAAGGCAAAGGTGACAATCAAAACATGTGCTGACCAACAATTCTGAGGTAGGTCATCAGTAGTTGGCAAGAGTTGCTTGGATTTGCTTTGACAGAAACCAGCATCAAACCATCACCTTAATTCCAAGCCTGACCATGAATTTCAAAGATTCCATAGTTACTGCTGAGCAATAGTGACATATGGCCACAAGGAAATTCATCATATCTCAACTGCCTCTCAAAAAAAAGGAAAGCTTTCATTTGCATCCACAAAAGAAATATGAAGATGAATCATCACATGGCTGGTTTATGGCCATGAGTCCGCCAGAAGATCACCTGAACTGCTGCACTATAAGATACGACAGAAACCCACCATATTACCTGATCGATGAGATGCAAATCATGTGAGTTCTACATTACATCTTATGGATGGTATTTTTTAAACCCCTTTATAACAATGCCAAAAATGGTGCTGCCACTTTTTGTGAGATAAACATTCATATTTCTAGAATTTTTTGCTCTAGATTAGGCTTATTTTTTCTTAGAATGGGAGGAATATAGTATACTGATCCATTCCATTTTTGTGTCTAGCACCAGCACAGTCTGATCAATGACGTCAATAACAAGATGGAGGCAGCAGAAAAGGGAATTTCTGCCTGGTAATAAAGGAAGCCTGCAGGAACCAGTCAAGTGGAGGCTATGTTGTGAGAGTTGTTTGGACAATATATTTGAACTGTTCTAAGCCAAATGTGGCCTATGTTTTCACTACATCAAGGAAGGCAAAAGTAAGGGCCTGTGTCCCTGAGATAAGGAGGAGAAATTCAAGTCAGTGTTCCCAGGAACGAGGTAAGGCTGTGATGCCCCCATTAATACTTACTGTATAGGCTCACACACGAAGAATGGCTGTTTGGATGAAGTACCAGAGGTAGCCAGGATTTGGGCAACCATAACCAAGCAAGAATCACCACCTTCAGGAGAGAAGGGGTGGTATCAGTGAAAAAAAAACAATTCCCTCTCAGAGAAGGAAAAATGGTGTTTGTTATGGCTGATGATTCCAGATTAAAGATCACTTGCAGGTTTGCTCAGGTGTGGTGTTGTGTGACAATTAACGGGAAGCAAAATGCAATTTCTGATGCAAAGTGAAATCTCAGCACAGGCAAAGCAAAAGATAGAATATCAGTGCACATGCATAATAAACTAACACTTGGCTGAAATTCTGCAAGAGTAATAATTTACAATAAATTTCAAACGACGCATCTATACAACCCAAAGTTTTAAGAGAACGAGCCATGAAGTTCAACAATGGAGCAAGTACTGCCGCAGTAGATCGGTTTGATTTAACACACGTGGTGAATATTCTCTCCAGCTCTTCCATTCTTGAAGGATTTGTTTGGTTTCTGAACATCTGTTTCTACAGTTTATATTAAGGTCGAATGTGACAGAAGATTGAGAAACATTTAAACATTGCCTGTGTTGGAATGTTGGTGATCCCAGTGTGAGTTACAAAAAGTAGAGACTGAAATTCCTCCTTTAACGAAGGAATGCTTGTTTCTTCGCAGTCGATGACCCATTCATGAAATCACATTTTCAATAAATTGTTTCAAAGCTGTGTGTTCCCATGATTTATTGTCAGTGAACTGTAATTGTGGAGGACAATAAGCATTCTCCCATTTTCTGTTAACATAGAAATTTTGCTTCAAGTTATCGTTTGAAGCTATTTAATTGTGAAACATCAAAATGGTCAATATGTTGAATTCCTTGCATAAAATGTTTGTTTTCTTTGGTTTCTGCTACAATTGTAAAACTGATTAAACAATAGCATATTAGAAACAAAATTGATACCGGATCATGTAGGAATGTTGTAAATGATTACAAGCCATTAATCTCTAAGGATCCTAAGTGAAATGGATTCTTAGAGGGTGTCACCCCATCTGGAGTATTAATTTTCAGTTTTGAGCACCGAACCTCAGGGAAGATGTATTGGCCTTGGAAAAGGTACAGCGCAGGCTCACCAGCATGATATCAGGGCTTAAAGGTATAGGGCCCAAATTTGGCCCACCCGTTTTCTCGGTGCACTCACATGAGATGCGCCAACTTCCTACGATCCAATCGCACCAAAAAGATGTCCCCGGATTCTGGCACCTCTGCCGACTCGCCCGGGGCTTGGCGCGGCGTGGCGAGTCCATTGGGGGGCGGAGCTAGGGCCCTGTGCCTAAAAGAGTGCCGCCAGCTGTCTGTATGCGCAGTAGAGCGTTCGCGCATGCGCAGTAGCTCCTCCATGATTGTGATGATGCGTGCTTGCAGCGTGGGACCCAATGCGTCCCGTCCCTATCCTGGGCCGAGTGGACTGCCGCACAGGCTGGCCCGCTGCCTTCCCGCGCTGAGGGCTACAAGAAACAGGTTGGTGTGGGGAGACTTTTGATCGGGGTGGGGGGGGGGGGGGGGGGGGAGGAGGAGAGTTTTGATCCGTGGGGGAGGAGAGAGGAGAGTTTTGATCCGTGAGGGAGGAGGAGAGTTTTGATCCATGGGGGAGGAGAGAGGAGAGTTTTGATGGGTGGGGTGGGGGGGAGGAGGAGAGTTTTGATGGGGAGGGGGGAGAAGAAAGGAGAGTTTTGATGGTGGGGTGGGGGAAGAGAGGAGAGTTTTGATGGGGGTGGGGGGGCGGGGGGGGAAGGGTGTGATAACTGTGTAGCCGGTAATTTTAATGAGCTTACTCAAGACTTTCCTTAACCCTGCTGATGAAAATACTTTCCTACGAGCAGGAGATACTTCTATTTTTTATTTGGATATTTTGAAAAAATTATGTAAATATGTTTTGTCCTTTTACTTCTTTTATTTTTGTAGTTTAAGCTTCCATGAATGCTTCTGTTGTATAGTAAATTAACTTTGCGAAGTTTGTCATATGTCCTGTATAGCTTTTTGATCCGATTCACATTCTTTAGTCAAGTCATTAAGTACCTACCTGCGCTGATTTCTTAACTCTCCGCAAGCATTTTCTGTGCGACCACAAGTGGCCACATACGCTGGCCTAAGTTAGTTTGGAGCAACTATTAACTGTCCAAACTGGCTTAAATGGCCAAAACGGGTGTAGGTGGCTGGTAACGCCCCCTTTTGAACAAAACTAAATGAAACTAAAAAAAATCCGAACTAACTCACTTACACTGGCGCAAATTAAATGTGCAAAATAGGAATTTTTAAGATACTCCAGAAGTTGCTTCAAAAAAAGGAACAACTCCTGGGCAATTTTGGGCCCATTATGAGGGCACATTGCATAAACTTGGGTTGCATTCCCTGGAATTTAGAAGATTGAGGAGTGATCTAATCAATTTAAAATTATTAAGGGATTCAATAGAATAGACACATAGGGCCCAAGTTTCCCCCCCGCCCCCGGTTAAAACGGCATACCTCCATGAGGTGCACCGACTTTCTACACTAAAAACGGCGCCGAAAACTTACCTAGGAATTCTTCCTGCTCCTTGGAACGTTGCAGGCCTTGGCGTGGCGCAGCACAAGCAGTGGGGGGGGGGGGGCAGAGCCAGGTCCCGGCGCTGCAAACAGTGTCGGGACCTCTGCACATGCACGCTAGAGTGTGTGCGCATGTTCAATAGCTCCTCGCCGCCACAATCTGTGTGTGCTCTGCAGGCTGTGTGGGAGGGGCCCGAAGCACGCCGCCCCTAGCCCTGGCCGAATGGGCTCCCTCATCGGCGACCAGATTAGCTACCAGAATATCTGTATTTGTAAGTAAAATTGAAATTATGTTGACATATTGCAAAGTACTTGTGGGTTGGCCATTAAGGTGTTTTATCAGCATGCTGGCAGAAATCCTCTGGCACAGTTGCTCGAGTACATAGTTCTAGAATGTGCATAATTTTGTCTAACATAAATGCTCAGTCCAAAATAAAACCCCAAAATCAAGCAAATCATAATGTTGGGTTATAATATTTTCAGATAATTGATGAGAGTTTAAAAATGGAATTGGAATAAAACTAATCTAGATCATAAATATGTAAATCTATCTCAACGGCTTCACATTTAAGAAGAAAAGTTACATTGCTCTGGATAAATTAAACTCCCCTTCCCATGAACATTTTTTTTTAACATTACAAACCAGAAGCTGCATCCGCTCATATACAGCAAATATTTAAAAAAACAAAGCTTTATTGTAAGATCTTGGGAGAGGCAGTGTAAGCCAAATCCAAAAGCAAAGCCTGTCAGACTGGAACTAAAGACCAAACAAGACAAATAACAAACACAGAGATTTAGAGTATAAAATTCTGAAAAATAAATAGTTTAAATGTCATATAAAACATTCTTGTAACCTTTTGATAAAGGTACATTTGTTGGTACAAGAATACCATATAAAAATATTCTGCAAGGAAATAAAACACACTGTGCTTCAGTAGATAGAATAAACCTGCTCATCAAAATGTCCTTCGGAAAACTCTTATTTACAGGACTTGCTATAATGTATTTGCTAGTTTACCAATCCATTTTTAATCTAGTTGTTTCGTACTTTGTAAGTCTTGGTGATAGGCGCAGATCCTCTCAGCTTCCTTGTATTTTTTATTTGTTATCGAATGCTTATTTTTGTGCTTTGTTTACTGCTTGGTGCTTTAAATATACTTATGCTTCTTTAATGTTGCTGTGAAGGTGTTTAGTGCTTTGCAAGGTCCTCTCACTTCCCCTTCCACACACCGCCCCCCTCCCGCCCTCCCCCGCATCTTTGGCTGATTTCTTAACTCACCGCAAGGTTTTTCTGTGCAGCCAAAAGTGGCCACATACGCTGGCCTAGGTTAGTTTGGAGTAACTTTTAGCTGTCTAAAACAGGAGTAAGTGGCTGGTAATGCTCCCTTTTGGAAAAAAAAACAAAACTCAAAAAAAACCTAACTAACTCACTTACATTGGAGCAAATTAAATGTGCAGAATTGCGGTTTTTAAGATACTCCAAAAAAAACGGAGCAACTCCTGGGCAAACTTGGGCCCATAGCAACTATTTCCCAAACAAAGGTGCATAATCTTAAAATTTAAATTAGGAGGGAAATCAGAAAGTACTTTTTCCACATAAAAGGTTGTGGAAATCTGGAACTCGCTCTCCAAAAGGCTGTGGATGCTAGGTGAAATGAAATTTTCAAGATTAAGATCGATAAATTTTTGTTGGGTAAGGTTATCAAGGGATATAGAACGTAGTCGGGTGAATGGAGTTAAGGTACAGATCAGCCATGATCTACATGATCTAATTGAATGGTAGAACAGACTCGAAGAGCTGAATGGCCTACTCCTGTTCCTATGTTCACATCCATAACATTAATGCACATGTTATCATGCAGAACTATTCCTCAGATCAGGTAAAAGTTGTTGTTAAAGTTATCTTGACTAAGTATGGAAGGTTGCAAAAAGTAACAGCCAGTACTGTGATATGAGGCTGGACTTTAGCACCCAAATACAGTTGGTTTGGGATTGGGTCAGAGGTTAAAATTTTTAAAATCTCATACCCAACAACAACCTGCCTCCAACCCAGCCACTTCTGGGTTTAACGGAGGCAGGACAAGGGGAGGGCAACCAACCTGCTCCCAGAAGGCGGGTTGGCTATTTAAATATTTTAATAAGGCTGAATTCTGCCCTCTTGAGCATCCCTGATTATAATCGCTCAACCATCGGTGGCAGTGCCTTCAGCTGCCTAGGCCCTAAGCAATGGAACTTCTTCCTTAAACCTCTCAGCCTCTCTACCCATCTTTCCTCCTTTAAGACGCACCTTAAAACCAACCTCTTTGACCAAGCTTTTGGTTATCTGCCGTAATTTCTTCTTATGTGGCTCGGTGTCACATTTTTGTCTTATCACACTCCTGTGAAGCGCCTTAGGACGTTTTACTATGTTAAAGGTGCTATATAAACACAAGTTGCTGATATTGTTGGTAGCCTTTGATTTAATCTGTTTTGCAGCTGAAGGGAGATGCGGACAGCTTCGAGGAGAAGGTAAGTGCCTTTGTGGGCCAGGAGGAGCAGGGGTGCTTCCCCCATCCCCCAATCTCCCACCCCCCCCAACACCCCCCTCCCCCGCCACCAATACAAAGACCCCCACAATCAGGGATCAGACACCCACTCTCCTCCCAGAATCATGGATCAGACCTAACTGCTCCTGCGGCCTGCTCCTCCCCGCCCGACTGGAAGCCAAGCCTGTCGATCAGGCTGACTTCCAGGCGGTGAAGCTGTCAAGGGCAAAAGACGCACTCTGTGCAGTTAAAGCTCCACAGCATGCGGGCCTGTCCGAAACTCCACCACCACCACACCCCTGCCCCGTTTTAGAATATAGTTCTCGGATTCCATGAATTAGACTAATTGTGAAGGTGTTTGCGACTGATCAAAATTGCAGAGTAATTAATAGCGCATTGCATTTAACATTGGTAATTTCAAATTATTTCATCAGTCACTGGTTGATTAGCACACATGCTACTGCTGAGAATACATTTGGCTTATTGCATATGGAACTGTGGAACTACATTCGTTAAGCTTTAGTACAGCATTCATTGGAACTACTCCAGTTCATATACCTCCACCAGACCAAATTTCAAGCTTATTTGCAACATGCATATGTCCCCATCGCCAGTTTTGCTAGTATCTACATTTACAAAATAGAACATGAGTGATTTTCAGCACTTTATTTTGCCAGTGAGGGTTAGTGATCTGCACAGAGCAGTAAATCTAATGTAAAAGGTGGTATGTCAACCCTTTCATTTGCACATGTAAATATTCTTGGCATGGTAAATGACATAGACAGATAAGATCATGATCCACTCAGCTATTATTTGCCTGCAATGTCATACGCATGTTTAAATCTCCGGTAAATGATACTCCCCAGTGCAACAGGAGGCCAGGAAGGCAGCCGGGACTTGGAATTAAGGAATAGAAACATAGAAACATAGAAAATAGGTGCAGGAGTAGGCCATTCGGCCCTTCGAGCCTGCACTACCATTCAATAAGATCATGGCTGATCATTCCCTCAGTATCCCTTTCCTGTTTTCTCTCCATACCCCTTGATTCCCTTAACCGTAAGGGCCATATCTAGCTCCCTCTTGAATATATCCAATGAACTGGCATCAACAACTCTCTGCGGCAGGGAATTCCACAGGTTAACAACTCTCTGAGTGAAGAAGTTTCTCCTCATCTCAGTCCTAAATGGCCTGCCCCTTATCCTAAGACTGTGTCCCCTGGTTCTGGACTTCCCCAACATCGGGAACATTCTTCCTGCATCTAACCTGTACCGTCCTGTCAAAATCTTATATGTTTCTATGAGATCCCCTCTCAGCCTTCTAAACTCCAATGTATAAAGGCCCAGTTGACCAGTCTCTCCTCATATGTCAGTCCTGCCATCCCGGGAATCAGTCTGGTGAACCTTCGCTGCACTCCCTCAATAGCAAGAACGTCCTTCCTCAGATTAGGAGACTAAAACTGAACACAATATTCCAGGTGAGGCCTCACTAAGGCCCTGTACAACTGCAGTAAGACCTCCCTGCTCCTATACTCAAATCCCCCAGCTATGAAGGCCAACATACCATTTGCCTTCTTCACCGCCCGTTGTACCTATATGCCAACTTTCAATGACTGATGAACCATGACACCCAGGTCTCCTTGCACCTCCCCTTTTCCTAATCTGCTGCCATTTAGATAATATTCTGTCTTCGTGTTTTTGACACCAAAGTGGATAACCTCACATTTATCCACATTATACTGCATCTGCCATGCATTTGCCCACTCACCTAACCTGTCCAAGTCACCCTGCAGCCTCCTAGCATCCCCCTCACAGCTCACACCACCACCCAGTTTAGTGTCATCTGCAAACTTGGAGATATTACACTTAATTCCTTCATCCAAATCATTGATGTATATTGTAAAGAGCTGGGATCCCAGCAGTGAGCCCTGAGGCACTCCACTAGTCACTGCCTGCCATTTTGAAAAGGACCCATTTATCCCGACTCTCTGCTTCCTGTCTGCCAAAAAAATTACAGTAATTGGAGGAATAATAATTTATGTATGGATTAATTTTTTTCCATTTGCACTGATGACACTGACACTCAACACACACCAATATGCAATAATTTTATCCTAGAATCATATTAATTACTACCCAGAAAAGAAATTACATTTTTTATAGAGGAATATGTGTCCAGCCTGTTTGCCCATGACTCTGGTCTAGCAGAAACTAATAAACTCACCCCAACCATCCACTAAGTCACAATAGGACTACAAGTTAACATCAATCCCCTTCCAATGCACCATAAAAGGCAATGATCCACCATGAATGACCCTTCATTATGTAGGCGAGACTGTTGATGTTTCCCTGATCCAAATATCAGTCATCACTTTATCTCAACCCTTAAACTGAAGCTGTGCACTATATCTCCAACTCCAATGATGCTGGCTTTAACATCCTGGGGACTCGCCATTCTTCATCTAACCCCATAGGGCCTTTGGGAAGCACAGAGAAGGAATTTGCTCGTCCATGTATAATGTAGGATGACTAGATACTTTGTGGTTTTGACAGGATGGAAATCGATTAATTGCGGGCGGTGAGAAATAACATTTGGGATAAACCAAACCCTTTTACGGAGGGAGAAAAAAATCTGGAAAATACACAGCAGCTTGTTCAAGATTGGGAAAAACCGGTTAAGATTTCTGGCAGAGCCTTTGTCAGAGGGTTCGGAGTCATGAAGGGTCTACACCTGCACTGTTAATCTGCTTATTCAGACCTCCAGCATCCACAATATTTCTCCCATCTGCCCATCCACCACTCTCCGCCATGCCCTCGCGCTGCTTTTAACTCTCAGTGCGTGACGTCAGTGAACGATCCTGCGTAGGTGTCAGGATTCTGACAGGTTCTGGAAACCATATCATTATGTAAGCGAGACTGCTGATATTTCGCTGATCCAGTAAAACCCCAGTAGCTGCTCACTATATTAATAGAATCATTGATCCACAGTTAATTTAGACTGCATAACAACTTTGTTAAAATACTGACCAGAGGCATTTCACTAGAATTCATTAACCAAGTCATTAAAAATAGAGTAGAGAGGAATTTCTGCCTTGTTGTGGCACTTCAGTCTTCAAGGTTTAAGTAACACAGCACATGCATTTATACATCAGCACTTACACTTTCTTGACCGTGGTGCACATAGCAGTCGGTTGCAGCATCTTCACTGTCTGGTTTTACATTCTCTTTATTTTCCGTAGGAGAAGGAGAGTTATCCGTAACCGCAAAGTTAGTCACCAAATCAGGTAAACTCGTGGAGGGGAATTTCTGGAAATGGATCTCAGATTCATCCTGGAAGAAGGAGAAAGCAGGTGAAAAGGATGATCAAAAATGGCAGATTTTGACACGGATAGTGTTCGCGCACTTCCACAATAGAGTATATGTCACGTCTGCATTATTATGAAATATTTCAAAATGCCAATTTTTTTTGTCCAGTTTATATTACTTTTCCTAACTTCATAACCAATTCCCTGAGCACCATTTCCAGCCTTGAGAGTAGGGAATCAAGCCAATAGTTTCTCAATACATTATGCAACCTCTACCTCTATAAAGTGCCCATCCCTCGGGAAAGGCTAATGTTGAAAGTTTTCTTTTTAACCAGTGTTATATCCTGCCCAGTACCCTGGCTGAGAACTGGCACATCTCATTGCACCCACTACTAAGCAACAGAGTTTCAGCAACTACAGGAGGGATATGAGGAAGTGCAGAAGCTTTCAAACCCCTGAAACTTAAGATTTTTACAATCTGAGTCTGCACAACATAGCTGCACTGAAGCTAATGATATGTATCTTTTTAATCTATTAAACCAATGACATCCAACAGAAGGCAGCAGTGAGGACTGCTTGCTGAGAAAAGTACAAGGGGAAATTAGGGCCAGAGAAAACCGGGAAAGTCCGACCAGTTCTGTCTTAAATTGCCAATCGAGGTGCTACATATGTCAAAGATCCCCAATGTGCATATTAAAAGATGTCAATTGCCTGAAACAGGAAGGTGTTTGGTCAGCCCGCTGTATGCCCTTGTAATCATGGCAGCGGGCTGAGTGTCGACGTCAAAGGGGCGGTAAGTCTACCGTCAACATTTGGAAGCCGTTACTGTCCCATTAAGACTGACTTTGCCAAGTTAAATTGGCCCCTCTCTTTCACTATTGTAACTGTTATGTATTTAACCCCTTACAACCTGTATTACACTACCACCAGAGGACCTACCTGTTGGAGTTCCAAGGGATCCCAGCATCCCTTGGGAGCACGGTATATAAGCAGGCCACCCACGAGGTACCTGCACTCTGGGGTCTTATTAAAGGAGCTAAGGTCACACTTGCTCATTGTACACAGTACTCAGTTTCATCTTTTATTATGAGCTTATCAATTGGCGACGAGGTAACGAACAACCGCGCGAAAATGCAAAGAACAGTTGGTATCCTGGAGAAGTTCTCAGAAGGGGACGATTGAGAGGTCTTCGTGGAGAGACTCAACCAATACTTTGTGGCCAACGAGCTGGAAGGGGATGAGAACACTGCCAAATGAAGGGCGATCCTCCTAACTGTCTGTGAGGCAACAACCTATGGCCTCATGAAGAATCTCCTAGCTCCGGCAAAACCAACAACTAAATCCTATGAAGAATTGTGTACGCTGGTCTGGCAGCACCGAAATCCTAAGGAAAGTGTTTTGATGGCGAGATATCGGTTCTACATGTGTCAACGGTCGGAGGGCCAGGAAGTGGCGAGCTATGTCGCCGAACTAAGGCGCCTTACAGGACGTTGTGAAGTTGAGGGATTCCTAGAACAAATGCATAGAGACTTTTTTATACTAGGCATTAGCCATGAGGCAATCCTTTGCAAACTGTTAACCGTTGAAACTCCGAATCTAAGTAAAGCCATAACGATAGCCCAGGCATTTATGTCCACCAGTGACAACACCAAACAGATTTTGCAGAGTAAAGAAGTTTCGGCCAGTACTGTGAACAAAGTAATGTCGTTTTCAAGCAGGAATATACATGGCAGAACGTACACGCCGGCTGATGCTGCCCGACCTCAGATAACCCAGAGTCCGCCATCAATTGTTAATGCGAGGCAGTTAACACCTTGTTGGCGTTGTGGAGGTGATCATCGGCCCCATCAATGCCACTTCAGGCACTATGCATCCAATGGTTGCAGAACAATGGGACACCTCCAGCGAATGTGCAGGTGAGCTGCAAACCCTGCAAACCATCACGTTGCACAGGAAGATCGATCCACTGTGGATCAGACTGAATCGGAGACTCGAACCGAGGAGGCAGAAGTGTACGGGGTACACACATTCATCACGAAATGTCCACCAATAACATTGAAAGTTGAACTGAATGGAATTCCAGTATCGATGGAACTGGACACGGGTGCAAGTCAGTCCATAATGAGTAAAAAAGCCTTCGACAGGCTGTGGTGCAACAAGGCACAGAGGCCCAAGCTCAGCCCCATTCACACCAAACTAAGGACTTACACCAAGAAACTAATCCCTGTAATTGGCAGTGCAGAAGACAAATTCTCCTATGATGGAGCAGTACATGAACTCCTGCTGTGGATTGTGCCAGGGGATGGCCCAACATTGTTTGACAGAAGCTAGCTAGGAAAAATCTGCTGGAACTGGGACGACATCCGAGCACTCTCGTCCGTCGACAACGCCTCATGTGCCCAGGTTCTGAGCAAGTTTCCATCGTTATTCAAGCCAGGCATTGGAAGCTTCTCGGGGGTGAAAGTGCAGATCCATTTGGTTCCCAGTATGCAACCCATCCACCACAAGGCACGGGTGGTACCGTAAATGATGTGTGAGAAAGTGGAAATTGAGTTGGACAGGCTGCAGTGAGAAGGCATCATCGTGTCGGTGGAATTCAACGAATGGGCTAGTCCAATTGTCCCGGTACTTAAAGAGGACGGCACGGTCAGAATTTGTGGGGATTATAAAGTAACGATTAACCGTTTTTTGCTACAGGACCAGTACCCGCTACCCAAGGCAGATGACCTATTTGTGACCCTGGCTGGAGGGAAGACGTTCGCCAAGCTGGACCTGACCTCGGCCTATTTGACGCAGGAGCTGGAGGAGTCTTCGAAAGGCCTCACCTGCATCAACACGCACAAAGGTCTGTTCATCTATAACAGATGCCCGTTCGGGATTCAGTCGCTGCAGCCATCTTCCAACGGAACATGGAGTACAGGGGCAGGGAGGTGTTGCTACAGTTGTACAGGGCCTTGGTGAGGCCACACCTGGAGTATTGTGTACAGTTTTGGTCTCCTAACTTGAGGAGGGACATTCTTGCTATTGAGGGAGTGCAGCGAAGATTCACCAGACTGATTCCCGGGATGGTGGGACTGACCTATCAAGAAAGACTGGATCAACTAGGCTTGTATTCACTGGAGTTCAGAAGAATGAGAGGGGACCTCATAGAAACGTTTAAAATTCTGACGGGTTTAGACAGGTTAGATGCAGGAAGAATGTTCCCAATGTTGGGGAAGTCCAGAACCAGGGGTCACAGTCTAAGGATAAGGGGTAAGCCTTTTAGGACCGAGATGAGGAGAAACTTCTTCACCCAGAGAGTGGTGAACCTGTGGAATTCTCTACCACAGAAAGTAGTTGAGGCCAATTCACTAAATATATTCAAAAGGGAGTTAGATGAAGTCCTTACTACTCGAGGGATCAAGGGGTATGGCAAGAAAGCAGGAATGGGGTACTGAAGTGCATGTTCAGCCATGAACTCATTGAATGGCGGTGCAGGCTAGAAGGGCTGAATGGCCTACTCCTGCACCTATTTTCTATGTTTCTATGTTTCTATGGAGAGTCTGTTCCTCGCACTGTGGTTTCCCAGGATGACATACTGGTTACAGGTCGGGACACCATTGAACACTTGCAGAACCTGGAAGAGGTTGGATCGCGTGGGGCTCAGGTTGAAATGCTCGAAGTGTGTTTTCCTGGCACAGGAGGTCGAGTTCTTGGGAAGAAGAATTGCAGCAGATGGCATCTGACCCACCGATGCCAAGACGGAGGCCATCAAGAATGTGCCGAGACCACAGAACGTGATATGACGGTTGTTCCTGGGACTCCTTAACTATTTCAGTAATTTCCTACCTGGGTTAAGCACCCGGCTAGAACCCCTACATGCGCTACTGCGCAAGGGACTGGGTATGGGGGAATTCACAAGAGGCTGCCTTTAAGAAAGCCAGAAATCTGTTGTGTTCAAACAAATTGCTTGTCCTGTATAACCCTTGTAAAAGATTAGTGCTAGCTTGCGATGTGTCGTCATACGGGGTCGGGTGTGTGTTACAACAGGCTAACAAATCATGGATTTTGCAACTGGTCGCTTATGCGTCCAGGAGTTTGTCCAAGGCCGAAAGGGCCTACAGCATGATTGAAAAAGAGGCTCTGGCGGCGTTCACGGGATAAAAAAAATGCACCAGTACTTATTTGGCCTCAGGTTTGAGCTTGAAACTTACCATAAGCCGCTCATATCGCTGTTCTCTGAGAGCAAAGGGATGAACACCAACGCCTCTGCCCGCATCCAAAGATGGGCGTTCACGCTGTCGGCATACAACTATGTAATCCGCCACAGACCAGGCATAGCGAATTGCGCAGATGCTCTCAGTTGGCTGCCATTGCTCACCACCAGGGTGGAAATGGCACAGCCCGCGGACTTGCTCATGGTAATGGATGCATTCGAGAACGAAAAGTCCCCCGTCACGACCCGCCAGATCAGGACCTGGACCAGCCAGGATCCTTTACTGTCCTTGGTAAAAAACTGTGTACTCCATGGGAACTAGAGGCGATTAAGTCATTCCACGGGCGCAAAGATGAAATGTCCCTGCAGACGGACTGTCTGTTGTGGGGCAATAGTGTGCCCAAGAAAAGCAGAGATACGTTCATTTGTGAACTGCACAGCACCCACCCAGGCATTGTAATGATGAAAGCCATAGCCAGATCCCATGTACGGTGGCCTGGCATTGACTCAGATTTAGAGTCATGCGTGCGCCAGTGCAACACTTGCTCTCAGCTGAGCAATGCACCCAGAGAGGCACCGCTAAGTTTGTGGCCGTGGCCCTCCAAACCGTGGTCGAGGATCCACGTGGACTATGCGGGCCCATTTCTAGGCAAAATGTTAAATGGAATGAATGTGCAATAATGTCTGTAAGCACGTCCTCGGCCACTATTGAAAGCTTACGAGCCATGTATGCCATGCACGGCCTGCCTGATGTCCTGGTCAGCGACAATGAGCCGTGTTTCACCAGTACTGAATTCAAGGAAATCCAACAGCCAGACAGAACAGGCAGATGTGACGTGCTTGATCCATTGATTCAGTTCAGACCATCAAGCAAAGCTTGAAATGTGTGTCGGAAGGTTCCCTGCAGACCTGGCTGTTCCGAATGTTGCTCAGCTATCACTCACCAGAGTATCCCCGGCCGAGCTGCTCATGATAAGGGCGTTCAAAACAAGGCTCTCTCTGGTCCACCCTGATCTCCATGATCACGTGGCGGGCAGGCGGCATCAACAAAGTGTGTACCATGACCGTGCAAATTTGTCACGGGATATTGAGATCAATGATCCTGTGTTTGTACTCAAATATAGAAATGGTCCCAAATGGCTCGCTGGCACGGTTACAGCCAAAGAGGGGAGTAGGGTGTTTCAGGTCAAATTGGCCAATGGACAAACGCACAGAAAACATTTGGACCAGATCAAATTGCGGTTCACCAACAGCTACGAACAAACCGAAGAAGACACCACCAACTTTGACCCTCCAACACACACACAAGTGGCAACTGACATCATGGTTGACCATGAAGCCGAACTCACCATCCCCAGCAGCCCGGCAAGGCCGGCTGCCCAGCAGCCCAGTGAAGAACTGACCAACTCACCCACACCCGCATTTGTACCGAGACGATCGACAAGGGAACGAAAAGCCCCAGATCATCTCACCTTGTAAATAAGTATACTATTGACTTCACAGAGGAGTGATGTTATGTATTTAACCTCTTGCAATCTGTATTACACTACCACCAGAGGGCATACCTGTTGGAGTCCCAAGGGATCCCAGCATCCCTTGGGAGCACGGTATATAAGCAGGCCACCCACAAGGTACCTGCACTCTGGAGTCTCATTAAAGGAGCTAAGGTCACACTTGCTCATTGTACACAGTACTCAGTTTCATCCTTTATTATGAGCTTATCAGTAACCTTTCTTGTCTTTCTCTATTTTACTGATACAACTATGATTATTGTTGCTCTGAACTTTCTTCCCTTGTTCCTCCTAAACTCCAAATACATCGCTCCACACATTTATTTCCTCTCTCCTGCTTCTTCGCAATCGTGAAATCAAGGCTTGCTGCAGTTTCCTACTCTATCCCATTGCTTTCCAGCACCAGAAGTATGGAACTTCTCATCTTCCTCGGTGTTCCTCAATTTCTCAATTTACCTTGTCTTCGCTCTTATTCTTTTCAACCTTAGTGGTGCCTTGCAGTGGATACCTTGTTCTATAAACTTCATTTTGAAATAGTTTAACAGCGCAAGAATGGATCAATGTACAATACACAATATGCAATATATGATCAAGAACCTATATATAAGCTGGGGTGCAATTTTGGCAATTCCTTTACATGTCTCAAGGTTTTCCAGTGGGGTCCCACTGCATGAGTTGTTCTTTTCAATGTATTCTTTGCAAATGTAATAGAAACACCTATCTGTTTATGAAATAGAAAGCATACACACAGAGTCCTTTGTAGAACTGCGATCTCTAGGGGATAATTAGCCACAAAATCTAGATCACGAATTGAATTAAAATCTAATATTCAAGACATGAATTAAACATAACACCATAATTTATCAACACTGTTTCAGTTTTGAATACATTTTAAACATAGGCTAAGAATAATTCAACATTAATGATAGAGAACGATGGCTATTGCCTGATTAAGACAATGGCTGGAGTATCAAATGAAATTCGAGTTTAGACGAATGAGAGGGGATCTCATTGAAACGTATAAAATTCTGACGGGGTTGTACAGACTGGATGCGGGGAGGATGTTTCCCCTGGCTGGGAAGTCTAGAACAAGGGGTCACAGTCTCAGGATACAGGGTAGGAAATTTAGGATTGAGATGAGGAGAAATTTCTTCACTCAGAGGGTGGTGAACCTGTGGAATTCTCTAACATAGAAGACTGTGGAGGCCAAGTCACTGAATACATTTAAGAAGGGGATAGATAGATTTCTGGACACAAAAGGCATCAAGGGATATGGTGAGAAAGCGGGAATATGGTGTTGAGATAGAGGATCAGCCATGATCATATTGAATGGCGGTGCAGGCTCAAAGGGCCGAATGGCCTATTACTGTTCCTATTTTCTATGTCTCTGTGTAATGAATCCTGCACATAAACATTTAATTTTTCAACTAGACATAGAATTAATAGGTCATACACCATAAAATCCGCATGTGGAAGGATAAAGTTATATGTACGCCACTCCTCCAGCCTTGTGATTGCAAGGTAATTATAGAAGGGGAAGACCATTTGACCCATCTTAGTGCAGGGGGGTCATTTCATTAACTTGCACTCCTGGAAGGTGAGGCTCCTAAAAGGGCTTTCTTCACCAAGGCACAACACATAGAGGAAAATTGGCCAAGGACCACAGACCAGTACCAGAACCTGCCCAATTGTCCACCCATTTAAATGGATGGATGTACAATTGAGTGGGCTACATTATAGGCATGCAATCCCCTTGCCTGATTTCCCACTATAAGCTACACCAAGATGATCTTTTACTCCCAGGCTCAATAAAAAGGAAATCTGCCACAGTGCTTTCAAGAGAAATGGGGAGAAAACTGAAAAAAAACTTTTATCCAAAATGAAGCACCTACCCTGCTTGCAACAACTAGTTGTACAAGTCCCGCTGCTGACCGAAGTAGGGCAACTGCCTCTTGGTGTGAGAGTCCAACCAGTGACTGTCCATTAATCATCAACAGCTCATCACCAGATTTCAATCTTCCATCCCTGTAGAAGAAAGGAGCAAAACTATCAGACAAGTGATAGAACTGGACTATCTTTAAAAAAGTGAACAGCATGCATGACATCCTTACATTACACAGTGACTGCACTTCAAAAGCAATTCACTGCCTGTGAAGCACTTTGGGACATCCTGAGGTCGTGAAAGGCGCTACATAAATTCAAGTTCTTTCTTTCAATACATAAAAAAGCAAATGACGCCCTCTCAATTGCAACAGCCATCTTAGAACTTGTGGTACTAATTGTGTGCATTGTCCAAAAAACGTCAGATGCAAGGTGAAATTTCAGATTTCAAACAATAATCAGGAAATCAGTAAAACATGTAGGCCTAGAAATCTGTTTGCACTGCCAGTGCAATCTGGCAATGATCCCTGCGTCGGAACATAAAAGGAACTGTTACATTGCTGGGTGTCTGCTACAGACCTCTGAATAGTGAGAAAGTGATGAAGGAGCAAATCTGCAGGCAAATTTCAGTGAAATGTAAAAATAATGGAGCGGCAATAGAAGGCGACTTCAATTACCCTAATATAGACCAGGGGGGGAAAGTATAAATGGCAAGGATGGTAAAGAATTCCTAAAATGTGTAGAGGAGAACTTTTTTTATCAGTATATTTCTAGCCTAATGAGGAAGGAAGTAGTGCTGGATCTAGTTCCCGGAAATAAAGTAGGGCAAGCGGAGTGTGTTTCAGTGGGAGAACATCTGGGTAATAATGATCATAATATAATTAGGTTTAAAGTAGTTACGGAAAGGGACAAAGAAAAATCAACAATGAAAATACCCAACTGGAAGTGAGATCATTTCAGTGATGTGAGAAAGGATCTAGCACAGGTGGACTGGAAACAATGATTGACAGTAAAACAGTAACTGAGCAATGACAGGCCTTCAAGATGGAGATAGTATGGGGAGAAATCTAGCATATCCCCTTATAATGACATAATGATCCATATCAGTTCTGCAGTTGTGCTGTCCATAATGATGAACACTGTAAAGTCCTTACTCAATGGCACAAAACCCACACGAGGCATATTCTATGGACAAGGTCACTCGATGACCTGAACCTTTATTCACAGGACCAAGAAGTGCCGACCCTGCGTGGGACCTCCCTTTATATACCTGGATGACCAGGTAAGGAGTGTCTCCCACAAGTTCACCCCCTGTGGTCAAAGTGTGCATTTCTTAAGTATATACAGTATTGCAGTGGTGTTACATAGAGGTTACATAAATGACATCACCTCCCCCCCAAAGTCTTATTGGGATCATAGGTTAAGTCTTTCAGGTGGTCTATGCTCCCTCGTGGAGCGCCGCAGTTAGGGCTCTGGTTGTTGAGCCTTGGTATGTGTGTCTGTCACCTGTGGTGATTCCGGCCTGTCCGGGCTGACAGCCGGGACTGTGCATGCTGCTGAATGTTCTTGTTGCTCGTTCACTGGCGGTGGTGTGAGCACCATCTCATTATCTTCCTCGGGTTCCTCAGTGTCCATGGTGAATCTTTTTTTGATTTGGTCCAGATGCTTGAGGCATATCTGCCCATTGTTAAGTTTAACCACGATGACCCTGTTCCCCTCTTTGTCTATTACAGTACCCTCAAGCCATTTGGGCCCCACAGCGTGATTGAGGACAAATACGGGGTCATTTATTTCTATACATCTCCCCCTTGAGCTTCGGACATGGTACTCGTTTTGGGACTGGCGCTTGCCCTCAACTATGTTGGTCAGGACTGGGTGAATGAGGGACAACCGAGTTTTGAGTGTCCGTTTCATTAGTAGCTCAGCGGGCGGGACCCCCGTGAGCGACTGCGGTTGGGACCTATAGGCCAGCAGGAGGCGTGATAGGCGGCATTGAAGGGAGGGTCCTTGAATCCTGAGCATGCCTTGTTTAATGATTTGGACCGCACGTTCCGCCTGGCCATTGGAGGCCGGCTTGAACGGTGCTGTCCTGACTTGGTTGATGCCATTGCCCGACATGAACTCCCGGAATTCGTAGCTCGTGAAACATGGGCCATTATCACTAACAAGGATGTCCGGCAAGCCATGGGTTGCAAAGACCGCACGTAGACTCTCCACAGTGGTGGATGTCGTGCACGAATTCAAAATGATGCATTCGATCCATTTCGAGTACTCATCTACCACAATGAGAAACATTTTTCCCATTAATGGGCCCATGTAGTCTACATGAATATGTGACCATGGCCTGATGGGCCAGGGCCATGGGCTGAGCAGGGCCTCCCAGTGGGCATTACCCAGCTGGGCACATGTCGTGCACCTGCGAACACAGTGTTCCAGGTCTGAATCAATTCCCAGCCACCAAACATGTGACCGGGCAATGGCCTTGATCAGAACGATGCCTGGATGCTCGCTGTGGTGTTCCCTGATGAATGCCTCCTTGCCCCTCTGGGGCATAACTACTTGTCTGCCCCATAGTAGGCAGTCAGCTTGGATGGAGAGCTCATCCATCCGCCTGTGAAACGGTCTGACCTCCTCAGGGCATGTTGCATGTGCGGGCGCCCTATCACCAGTCAGGACACATTTCTTAATCAGAGATAGGAGGGGATCTCTGTTGGTCCAGACTTTGATCTGGCGGGCTCTGATGGGGGAGCCTGCGCCGTCAAAGGCATCAACGGCCATGACCATCTCAGCGCTTTGTTCCGCTGCCCCCTCAGTGGTGGCCAGTGGAAGCCTGCTGAGCGTGTCAGCGCAAATTTTCGGTGCCAGGCCGGTGCCGGATGGAGTAGTCATAAGCAGCCAGCGTGAGAGCCCATCGCTGTATGCGAGCTGATGTGTTGGCATTGACAGCCTTGTTGTCTGACAACAGGGATGTTAACGGCTTGCGGTCCGTTTCTAACTCGAACCTCCTGCCAAAAAGGTACTGATGCATTTTTTTACACCATAGATACATGCGAGTGTCTCCTTCTCAACCATCCCATATCCCCGTTCTGCTTGAGAGAGTGACCTGGAAGCATAAGCCACAGGTTGTAGTTGGCCCTCGGCATTACTCTGCTGCAACACGCACCCAACCCCATAGGACGATGCATCACATGTTAGAACCAATTTCTTACAGGGTTCGTACAGGGTCAATAACTTATTTGAACAAAGTAGGTTCCGCGCCCGATTGAAAGCCCATTCTTGACAGTCCCCCCAAAACCAATCACAACCCTTACACAGGAGCATGTGAAGTGGCTCCAACAACGTGCTTAAGTTCGGCAGAAAGTTCCCGAAATAGTTCAAGAGTCCCAGAAATGAACGCAACTTCGATGTGTTGCCGGGCCTGGGCGCTCGTCGAATCGCCTCTGTTTTGGATTCGGTGGGCCGAATCCCATCTACAGCAACCCTCCTGCCCAGGAACTCAACCTCAGGAGCCAAAAACACACATTTAGACTCCTTGAGTCGCAGGCTACCCGGTCCAGTCGGCATAGCACCTCCTCCACGTTGTGGAGGTGTTCCTTGGTGTCACGACCCGTGATGAGGATGTCGTCGTGAAATACGATTGTTCCGGGAATGGATTTAAGCAGGCTTTCCATGTTTCTTTGAAAAGTCGCGGCCGCTGATCGAATGCCAAACGGGCACCTGTTGTAAACGAACAGTCCCTTGTGCGTAGTGATAGTGGTCAGTAGTTTAGATTCGACGGCCAGTTCTTGGGTCATGTAGGCTGAAGTGAGATCCAACTTGGTAAACAGCTTGCCGCCTGCCAGCGTGGCGAAAAGATCCTCCGCTCTCGGGAGCGGTTATTGGTCTTGTAGGGATACCCGATTGATAGTGGCCTTGTAGTCGCCACAGATCCTGACAGAACCACCCGCTTTTAGAACGGGAACGATGGGGCTCGCCCAGTCGCTGAATTCAACGGGCGAGATGATGCCCTCTCTCAGCAAACGGTCCAATTCGCTCTCAATTTTCTCCTGCATCACATACGGCACCGCTCTGGCTTTGTGGTGCACTGGTCTGGCGTCCGGGGTGATGCGAATCATTACTTTGGTACCTTTGAACATCCCGACGGCAGGTTGGAATAGTGACTCAAATTGTTGTAGGACTTGTGAGCACGAACTTCGCTCCACAGATGACATTGCGTGCACGTCCCCCCATTTCCAGTTCATCTCAGCTAACTAGCTCCTTCCCAACAGTGTGGACCATTGCCTGGGACAATCCAGAGTGGCAGCCGGTTCACTGATCCATTGTGTGTGACCGCCACATTGCACTGCCTAGTACTGGAATGATTTCTTTGGTATACGTCCGTAGTTGTGTCTCAATGCGTTCTAGTTTGGGTCTACTGGCTTTGAGTGGCCATAGCTTTTCGGATTGTTGAATGCCCCCGTGTCCAGCTCCATGCATACAGGGATGCCGTTTAATAAGACCTTCATCATCATTGGTGGCGTTTTGGTATATGAGCTGTGAATGTTTGCCACATAACCCCGCTGAACTTCAGCGTCCATTGATTTGCCCCAAGAGTCATCCTGCCTCACAGACCCCTCTTCTGGTCCATCCGTCTTGTAAATTAGCCTGGTTACAGGCTTCCTGCACTTTCGAGCTAGATGGCCACTGAGGTTGCAATTTCTGCAGACAAATTGTTGAAACCTGCAAGTCCTGACAGAGTGTTTTCCCCCACTCCTCCAGCATGAGCTGAGATTCCCATTGTTGTGAACAAAGGAGCTATGACCCAGCATTTCTCGCTGATTGTCCCTTTGGCTGCCCTTGAGTACCCTGTTAGCGGGTGTCAATGGCCCCATCCCAGACCGCATTGTCCACTGTGATGGCAGAAATGTCCGTTCAGCCTGCCATTGTCTCTGTTGAAAACCTACTCTGGGGTCTATTGCTGCCTGGGGTGTGTCGAACTGCCCTTGCCTATCTGCGGGACTTTGAGTCGCGTTTATGATATTGACTCCCTGATCCCCCGCCGCGTTGAAGGCAAAATTGCGCGCGTACATTATTTTGGTTTCTTCCTCCCCCACCATGAAAGTCTGAGCCATCAACACCACCGCTTCCAAAGTCAAGTCCTTGGTCTCAATTAACTTTCGGAAAATCCCCGCATGACCGATGCTCTCAATAAAGAAGTCCCTTAATATCTCCCCCCTGCAGGTGTCTGTGAACTTACAGAGGCTGGCCAAACGCCGGAGGTCCGCAACGAAGTCCGGTATGCTTTGTCCTTCACGACGTCAGTGGGCATAGAATCTGTGTCGGGCCATGTGTATGCTGCTCGCCGGTTTGAGGTGCTCACCGATTAGTTTGCTGAGCTCTTCAAAGATTTTGTCCGCCGGCTTTTCAGATGCTAGTAGGTCCTTCATAAGCGCGTACGTCTTAGGTCTCCAGCTGGTCAGCAGATGGGCCTTTCGCTTGTCGGCCGCTGCATCTCCCAGCCATTCTTTCGTGACAGAGCTTTGCTGGAGCCTCTCAATGAAATTGTCCCAGTCCTCACCAATACGGTACCGTTCCTCTATGCTACCGGTGGCCATTCTCGTGGGTCGGTGATTCCCGTTTCTCATCGTCAATGTAAAGTCCTTACTCAATGGCATAAAACCCACACGAGGCATATTCTATGGACAAGGTCACTCGATGACCTGAACCTTTATTCACAGGACCAAGAAGTACCGACCCTGCGTGGGACCTGCCTTTATATACCTGGATGACCAGGTAAGGAGTGTCTCCCACAAGTTCACCCCCTGTGGTCAAGGTGTGCATTGCTTAAGTATATACAGTATTGCAGTGGTGTTACATAGAGGTTACATACATGACAAACACTGAACTGAATTCAAAATCGAGAGTCAACCAAATTTTGCTGAATTTAGATTAATTCACTGAATATTCAGATCTTCAAAATTCAAATACTTCAGCTTCATCTTTTTGGAGCTTGTTGCTTTAAATAAAATGGCACAGGCAATTCTGAAATGACAACATCACACCTACCACGCCACAAGTACTTCTCATAGTAGTTGTCATGTGACTGGATACCATCTGCTGCTGCAACCAGAGTGTCAAAGATAATTTTATTTTGCACAATTTAAAAAAAATGTAAGAGTTTATTTGGTGCCTTGTAGACATTTGGGGAGGGGCTATGCCGACTCATGTTGCATCATCATCATCATAGGCGGTACCTCGAACAAGGATGACTTGCTTCCACACCAAAAGGGATGAGTTCATAGATGTTTCAATGCAGGACCCGATATTTCAGCCTGGATGATGCCTGTGTGTGGATTTTTTAATGTGTGGTGACCGTTGCACATCAGCCACCATACAGGCTTGATAGAGCTAGGCCTTTATCCAGTGGCAAGGGTTAACCAGAATTTAGTGCTTTGTACCAAACTAGAAGCAAGTGGTAACCATAACAGGGGTGGCAGCAGCAATATGAGAAGACATTAAGAAGGATGTGTAAACTGCGAGTGGTGTGGTGTAGATAGTTAGAACCACACTTTTGGCTACAGTACTAAATATGTCTACATTCTGGATCCAACATTATTTATTGTCTGGCTTCAAGATATATTTCCTCTGGATGTGCTCCTGTTTCACCTCTGTAATTGGAAGTTTGAGTTTCAAAAATTGGTAACTTGCCCTGTCAATTATAACTTTCAGGTTGCTGTTTGATTTATGGTGAAGAAAAGGACAAGTGCTTCACAGAGGTCAATGCAAGCTTGTTAATTGATTTCCTCTTTGAATTGAAGAGCAGATTGTCTCCCTGGATTGTATTTAACAACTACAAGCCAATCGAGTAATTTTCTGTTTAGCTCCATGAGCTGAGAAAGAAAAATTAAGTCAAAACCACAGTTGTCTGCAAACCTTAAGAGGGAAAGTACTGAACAAAATTCCAGCATAATCTAGGCTGACACTTCAATGCAGTACTGAGGCAATGCTGAACTATCACAATTGCCATCTTTTGGATGAGAAGTTAAACAAGTGGACATAAAATATCCCGGCACTGTGATTCAAAGTATCCTGGGCAATAGTTATCCCTCAACTAACATCACTAAAACAGATTATCTGGTCAGTTATCTGATTGCTATTTGTGGGACCTTACAATGCATAAATAGGCTGCCTCATTTCTTCCATTAAAACAGTGACTACACTTCAAAAGTACCTCTTTGGCTGTAAAGCACTTTGGATCTCCTGAGGTTGTGAAAGGTGTCATATAAATACAAGCTCTTTCTTTCAATCTTGCACTATCAAGTGCTGAAAAAATTCTGTTCATTTCTGAAATAGAATCTTGTTTAAATGATTTAACAAAACTGGAGCTGCAATAAAAATGTATAACCACGCTTTTCTTTTTCTCTTAAATTACAACTATTTCATGCATGTTTCTGAATAGATAACTGAATAATAAACACAGGATAGTGTTGATAGATTACTATTGTCCAGATACTACTGCTTACCTTTGAGCTGCTCCTCCCTCTTCAACGTATGTAACAATGATGCCATGAGGTGAACGTTTGGATCCCCGGCCTCCCGTGATCTGAATACCAAGTCCATCTGAACCCTTCACCATGTGCATCTTCCATATTTGGCAGCCTTCCCGCTGGAGGGGGGGGAATCCCACAGAAGATAAAAGTATCGACAATGAATAAATATCTATGGCAATGCTTCTTTTAAAATACAAATATATTTGTGCATGCTGTTCATTAAGGCACCTTTCTCAAGCATATGCTCCGAGCTCACAGTCTCTCTGAAAACTTCCTCCGTGACTAACATATCACAAAACAACAGAATAGCTGAGTAAAACAAATAGGACAGAGATTGAGATTGGACTGAAGGCAGAGGAAAGAGAGATTTCTGCCAGTAATAAGCTACTTCGGCTTTTACATTTATTTGCCATTTGCAGAAGACTATTAATTTGGTTTAGATATTAATGCTGGCATCAAATTCTGAAAGAAAAATGGAACCGTTGGTCGACTTTCTGTAATGACAGCACTCTTTGATATGCATGATGAATTGGAGTTGAGGTAAGTGAAGCTCATTGAACTCTTTGAGGTGACAGCAGCAGTGCAGCCAGGTTTCATAATCAGAGAACGGACAGATAGTGCACATCTGTCTCTGCCCAGTGTACATTCTCCTGCATTTCAATTACACAGCCAACAGCAAATAGTGTTTGCAAGTGAGTCCCCCACTGAACATTGGTGAAAGCATGGAATCTGTTCAAGTTTGAACAGGGCAACTCCCCTTTGCACTCTCATGAAGCAGCACCACATTGTAAAAAAATTCATTCACAGGATGCGGGTGTCGCTGGAAAGGCTAGCATTTACTACCTATCCCTAATTGCCCTAGAGAAGATGGTATGTGAGCCATGTTCTAAAAACACTGCAGTCCATGTGGTGAAGGTCTTTTTCATAGTGGTTTGGTACAACTGAGTGGGGTTTGCTAGGCCGATTCAGAGGGCAGTTAAGAGTCAACTACATTGCTTTGGGTCCGGAGTCACATATGGGCCAGGCAAGGTAAAGACGTAAGATTTCCTTACGTAAAGGACATTAGGTCCTTTTCAGAATGGCAGGCAGTGACTAGTGGGGTACCGCAAGGTTCAGTGCTGGGACCCCAGCTAGTTACAATATACATTAATGATTTAGACGCAGGAATTGAATGTAATATCTCCAAGTTTGCAGATGACACGAAGCTGGGTGGCAGTGTGAGCTCTGAGGAGGATGCCAAGAGGCTGCAGGGTGATTTGGACAGGTTAGTTGAGTGGGCAAATACATGGCAGTTGCGGTATAATGTGGATAAATGTGAGGTTATCCACTTTGGTGGTTATCTGAATGGTGACAGATTGGTAAAGGGGGAAGTGCAACGAGACTTGGGTGTCATGGTACATCAGTCATTGAAGGTTGGCATACAGGTGCAGCAGGCAGCAAAGAAAGCAAATGACATGTTGGCCTTCATAGCGAGAGGGTTCGAGTATAGGAGCAGAGAGGTCTTACTACAGTTGTACAGGGCCTTGGTGAGCCATACTTTGAATATTGTGTACAGTTTTGGTCTCCTAATCTGAGGAAGGACATTCTTGCTATTGAGGGAGTGCAGCGAAGGTTCACCAGACTGATTCACGGGATGACAGGACTGACATATGAAGAAAGACTGGATCGACTCGGCTTGTATTCAATGGAATTTAGAAGAATGAGAGGGGATCTCATAGAAACATATAAAATTCTGACGGGATTGGACAAGTTAGATGTAGGAAGAATATTCCCGATGTTAGGGATGTCCAGAATCAGGGGTCACTGTCTAAGGATAAAGGGTAAGCCATTTAGGACCGAGATGAGGAGAAACTTCTTCACTCAGAGAGTTGTGGGAATGTGGAATTCTCTACCAGAGAAAGTTGTTGGGGCCAGTTCGTTAGATATATTCAAAAGGGTGTTAGATGTGGCCCTCGCAGCTAAAGGGATCAAGGGGTATGGAGAGAAAGCAGGAATGGGGTACTGAAATGCATGATCAGCCATGATCATATTGAATGGTGGTGCAGGCTCGGCGGGCCGAATGGCCTACTCCTGTACCTATTTTCTATGTTTCTAGTGTACCAGATGGGTTTTTATGACAATCCAGTAATTTCATGATTACTGATACCAGCTTTTTATTCCAGATTTATTTAATTAACTGAATTTAAATTCCACAGCTGCCATGGTAGGATTTGAACTCATGTCCCTGGATCTCTAGGTCTCTGGATTACTAGTCCAGTAACATAACCACTATGCTACCGTACCCCCTGTCAGTCATTTTCATAATTTTGAGATTTGGGTTGTTTTTTTAATACAAAACACACTCTCTACCCCGAAGGATCAGTCTTTTTCTCCAATTCTTATAGCTAAGCTGGTCATTCATTTGCCAGGTCCCGACTTAGTCATGTGAACAGGAAAGCCTAGCACAGGGTGTCACTGCCCCTGGCTCCTCCTGATGGCATTGGCTTTGTAAGGGGCTGGTGGAGGCAAGTTGGAAACTCCTGGACAATTTTGTCAGTCTCCCACTGGAGTTAAGTAATTTCTGAGGAAATTCAACCCCATTATATATTTTTATATTAAGAACATAAGAACATAAGAAATAGGAGCAGGAGTAGGCTACTTGGCCCCTCAAGCCTGCTCCGCCATTCAATAAAATCATGGCTGATCTGATCATGGACTCAGCTCCACTTCCCTGCCCGCTCCCCATAACCCTTTGCTCCCTTATCGCTCAAAAATCTGTCGATCTTCAATGACCCAACCTCCACAGCTCTCTGGGGCAGAGACTTCCATAGATGTACAACCTTCTGAGAGAAGAAATTCCTCCTCATCTCAGTTTTAAATGGGCGGCGCCTTATTGTGAGATAATATCCCCTAGTTTTAGTTTCCCCTATCAGTGGAAATATCCTCTCTGCATCCACCTTGTCGAGCCCCCTCATTATCTTATATGTTTCAATAAGATCACCTCACATTCTTCTGAACTCCAATGTGTATAGGCCCAACCTACTTAACCTATCTTCATAAATCAACTCCCTCATCTCCGGAATCAACCTAGTGAACCTTCTCTGAAGAGCCTCCAATGCAAGTATATACTTCCTTAAATACGGAGACCAAAACTGTACGCAGTACTCAAGATGTGGCCTTACAAATACCCTGTACAGTTGTAGCAGGACTTCTCTACTTTTACACTCTATCCCCCTTGCAATAAAGGCCAACATTCAATTTGCCTTCCTGATTACTTGCTGTACCTGCATACTAACTTTTTGTGTTTCATGCACTAGGACCACCAAGTCCCTCTGTACTGCAGCACTTTGCAATTTTTCTCCATTTAAATTATAATTTGCTTTTCTATTTTTTCTGCCAGAGTAGATAACCTCACATTTTCCCACATTATACTCCACCTGCCAAATTTTTGCCCACTCACTTAGCCTGTCTATATCCCTTTGCAGATTTTTTGTGTCCTCCTCACAATTTGCTTTCCCATCCATCATTGTATCATCAGCAAACTTGGCTACATTACACTCGGTCCCTTCATCCAAGTCATTAATATAGATTGTAAATAGTTGAGGACCCAGCACCGATCCCTGCAGCACCCCACTAGTCACTGTTTGCCAACCAGAAAATGACCCATTTATCCCAACTCTCTGTTTTTTGTTAGTTAGCCAATCCTCTATCCATGCTAATATATTACCCCCAACCCCGTGAGCTTTTATCTTGTTCAGTAACCTCTTATGTGGCACCTTATCGAATGCCTTCTGAAAATCCAAATACACCACATCCACTGGTTCCCCCTTATCCACCCTACTCGTTACATCCTCAAAGAACACCAGCAAATTTGTCAAACATGATTTCCCTTTCATAAAACCATGCTGACTCTGCTTGATTGAATCATGCTTTTCCAAATGTCCTGCTACTGGTTCCTTAATAATGGACTCCAGCATTTTCCCAATGACAGATGTTAGATGTTAGTTTCCTGCTTTTTGTCTGCCTCCTTTTTAAATAAGGGCATTACATTTGTGGTTTTCCAATCCGCTGGGACCACCCCAGAATTCAGGGAATGTTGGTAGATTATAACCAATGTATCCACTATCTCTGCAACCACTTCTTTTAAGATCTTAGGATGTAAGCCATCAGGTCCAGGGGACTTGTCCACCTTGAGGGCCCAAGTTTGCCCAGGAGTTGCTCCGTTTTTTTTTTTGAGCAACTAAATTTTTTTGGAGTATCTTAAAAATCGCAATTCTGCACATTTAATTTGTTCCAGTGTAAGTGAGTTAGTTAGGTTTCTTTTTGTTTTGTTTTGTTTTCAAAAGGGGGCATTACCAGCCACTTACGCCTGTTTTGGCCATTTAAGCAAGTTTAGACTTCTAAAAATTACTCCAAACTAACTTAGGCTAGCGTATGTGGCCACTTCTGGCCGCACAGAAAAACCTTGCAGTGAGTTAAGAAATCAGTGCAGGTAGCCAGAGGTGGACGGGGGGAAGGGAAGTGAGAGGACCTTGCAAAGCAAAACACCTTCACAACAACATTAAAGAAGCATAAATACATTTAAAGCATCAAGCATTGAACAAAGCACAAAAATAAGCATTCAATAACAAATAAAAAATACAAGGAAGCTGAGAGGGACCTGCACCTAGCACCAAAACTTACAAAGCACTAAATAAATTACAAAAAGTAATAAGCAATTAATTAACAAATAAAAAATAGAAGGAACCCTGCACCTAAAGCACCAAAACCAAAGTAATAAGCAATCAATCAATCAATAACAAATAAAAACAAAGTAACCGTGTCCAAACTATTTCTACACAGTCCCTTTCAGTGCCTTCAATAGCATTCTTTTGCTGGCTCCAACTTTATTCTAACCAATGGCATATAAATACTCAGCACAATGTATGGACAAAGTGCAGTGCACTTACTCCATCCATTGTGTTGCCTTGCGAACCTTGCCAGCATGATTTGTCTCAATGCTTCCTATTTGTTTCAGACATTGGACACCTAACTAACCCAATCTATTTCTTCTAAACTGATTCTCTTGTGGAAAACATCAGCATACTAACCAGCTGCAGGGTTTCACTGACAACCTGCTGGGGTTCTGGTTCTCTCAGACCTCCTTTTACTGGTGTGGTTGGATAAGGCAGCGGGCCGCCGATGAGGGAGCCCATTTGGCCAGGGCTAGGGACGGCGTGCTTTGGGCCCTTCCCACACAGCCTGCAGAGCACACACAGAGATTGTGGGGGCGAGGAGCTACTGCACATGCATGCACACTCTAGCGCGCATGTGCAGAGGTCCCGGCACTGTTTCCACCCCGCCCCCCCCACACTTGTGCTGCGCCAGACCAAGGCCTACGACGTTCCAAGGAGCGCGGAGAATACCGAGGTAAGTTTTCGGCACCGTTTTTCGTCTACAAAGTCACCGCACCTCCGTGAGGTGCACCGTTTTAATCAGAGGGGCAAACTTGGGCCCTTAGTCTCATTTTACCAAGTACTACTTCATTAGTGATAGTGATTGTATTAAGTTCCTCCCTCCCTATAGCCCCTTGATTATCTACTATTGGGATGTTTTTGGTGTCTTCTACCATGAAGACCGATACAAAATATTTGTTCAACGTCTGCCATTTCCCTGTTCTCCATTATTAATTCCCCAGTCTCATCCTCTAGGGGACCAACATTTACTTTAGCCACTCTTTTCCTTTTTATGTACATGTAGAAACTCTTACTATCTGTTTTTACATTTCGTGCTAGTTTACTTTCATAATCTATCTTCTCTCTCTTTATCATTTTTTTAGTTGGGATGTAGATGACAGTGACAAAGCAGTATTTATTGCCCAACATTAGCTGTCCAGAGGGTATTGAGAGTTAATCACAGTGACATCAGCGAGACCAGGTAGGGCTGGTAGGACCCTAACACACTCGTGATCAGCTGGGATTTTACAACAATCTGGCACTTTCCATGTCGAGAAGGTAAATGTTGTTGTTGAGAAGACATTATTTAATATCTTTTAGTTTTTCCTCTTTTTTTATTGAGCCTTTTTGTTTTTTGTGTGATCAATTCAATGAAATGATTTCAGCAGCAAATAAAAGTTGTCTTTAATCACTTTTGGCTGAGTTCTGTGCCTACAATGCAGACTACCAATCTTTTAGAACAAGCCAAATTCACACTAGAAAGTCTTTGGTGCGTAATCCTCTCAGTGACACAGGCATCATTACGTAGGTAATTAGAAAGTACTACCAGACACAAATATGTTTGAGTCTTGATGTTGTCAGGAATACCACACAAACAGAGTTCTGGTGAGACATGGATGCTAGTAGAAAAAAGATGCACAAGGGAGAAATGTGCTATAAAATGTCAGCAGCTAAGACGTAGACTATGTCCCCCGTGAATCAGAGAAACAGACTATGAAAACCCCCACTCGAAGAAACATTTTAAACGTATAAATGCTATATTTCTTTGCAGAAACATCCTAAGGATTACAACATTAAAGCAATGGACCAATCTTATTATCCAGTAAGGAATGAAACTAATTGAAGAGATAGATTATCAACAGCAATTTTAATTGCAAAATAAAATTTCTTATTTGTCAACAAGCCAGCCAGTATGGAGTACCTAAGATTGTGGGAGAATCCTCTCCATTACGATTGCTAAAATTACTAAATTTAAAAGTGTAAAAGTATCATTGTCATTGAGAAACATCTTTATAACTCTGCACCTTTGAAACTCTTCAATCACTATTATAAAGACTTGAAAAATACAGCAAGATGGTCATCATCTGAAAGAGAGTTTCCCTCCATTTACTGAAATGTTAACCTGTCTTTTGCTTCCAAATGCTGGCTAACCGCTGTCTTTTCTCGCATTTTGTGTGTTTATTTCAGATTCACTGTTTCTTTCAGCTCTTTGCTGAGTCACAGTATCTCCTTCCCTTCTCCTTCAGTATGGCACACACCCTCGAAGGTAAAAGTTATTTTTCTGATACTGGAATTGAGCTTTTACCATGGACCGAGAAAGTGTACTTTTCCAGCATTGCTACACCTCTTAAAGGACGCAACAGTCATTTAAAGGGATATAGGGAGTAAAATTAGGTTGCACCCGTTTGGGGGCGGTAACATCTGGGAGGTGGGACAATTTGCGGCAGGCGTGGCAGTCCCGCCCCGCTCGCTAAATTCGGGTTTCTGCCCCCGAAAGGAAGTGAAGTGCAAAATGATACGCTCCACTTCCTTTCTGGGGCGCGAGCGGGGCGGGTGGGTCTGGAGCGGGGCGCAGCGCTAAGCACTGGGCCATGTAGCGTTACCATGTAGAAGGGGTTCTTCCCTTAATTAAAGGGAAGGGCCCAAGCTACATACTCTGCATTTTAAAAATGGGCCTTTCTGGAACACCACGGAGGGGGGGTGTCGTGCCAACAGCCCGGCACTGAAGTAGAGTGCCAGGCTGACCAATCGCGGCATGGACCCCGCATTCAAAGCGCCCATGGTGCTAAAGAAAAAAGCGGCAATTATTTTTTTTAAAAAAAGGTCCTTTAACTAGCGCCCCATGAGCGGCCGGCCACCATATACGCACCCCCTGAAGCTGTCATTGTCATCGCTGGTGCAGCGGAGCGGGGCGCTAATGGTTACTGCCGCTGCTAAACTACAACGGAATTTAACGGGAGTTGTTAGCGGTGCCACGCCCGGATGAAAAGTCGTTTGCGCCCCGGGGGCGCTAACAGGAGGCGTAAACAACCCGAATTTCTAGATCATATTCATTTAAAGGTAGGTGGCTACAGGTGGGAAAGGTTTCTGGGTAGTAAAGAAATGGCTAGTAAATATCTGTGGATGGTAAATAAAAATGTTATGGCAGGAAGGATCAGCACAGATGGTATGACACAGGACTCATATCCTATTTTTGAATGGCAAAGTAGAGGTTCAATGCTCAGTTCCATTCACAACTCCTCAGATAATGAAGCAGTCCATGTCAGCATGCTGCAAGACCTGGACAAAATTGGACTGATAAGTGGCTAGTAACATTCACACCACACAAGTGCCAGGCAATGACCATCTCCAAAATGAGAAAGTCTAATCACCTCCCCTTGATTTCAATGGCATTACCAACCTCAAAACCCCCACCATCAACATCCTGGGGGTCACCAGTCACCAGAAACTTACCTGGACCAGCCACATAAATACTGTGGCAACAAGAGCAGGTCAGAGGCTGGGTATTCTGCGGCGAGTGTCTCACCTCCTGACTCCCCAAATCCTTTCCACCATCTACAAGGCACAAGTCAGGAGTGTTTTGTTTTATTCATTCGTGGCATATGGGTATGGCTGACAACAATTTATTGCCCAGCCCTAATTGCCCTTGATAAGGTGGCGGTGAACTGCCATTTCAGAGGGCAGTTAAGAGTCAACCACATTGCTGTGGGTCTGGAGTCACATGTAGACCAGACCGGGTAAGGATGGCAGATTTCCTTCCTTAAAGGACATTAGTGAAACAGATGGGTTTTTATGACAATCTGAAAGTTTCATGGTCACTATTACTATTACTAGCTTTCTTATGAATTTTATGATGGAATACTTTCCACTTGCCTGGATGAGTGCAGCTCCAACACTCAAAAAGCTCGACACCATCCAGGACAAAGCAGCCCACTTGATTGGCACCACATCCACCACCTTCAACATTTACTCCCTCCACCATCGGCGCACCGTGGCTGCAGTGTGTTCCATCTACAAGATGCACTGCAGCAACTCGCCAAGGTATCTTCAACAGCACCTCCAAAACCCGCGACCTCTACCACCTAGAAGGACAAGGTCAGCAGGTGCATGGGAACACCATCACCTGCACATTCCCCTCCAAGTTACACAGCATCCTGACTTGGAAATACATCGCCGTTCCTTCATCGTCGCTGGATCAAAATTATGGAACTCCCTAACTAACAGCATTGTGGGAGTACCTTTACCACAAGGACTGCAGGGGTTCAAAAAGACAGTCACCACCAATTTCTCAAGGGAAATTAGGGAAGGGCAATAAATGCTAGATGTGCCAGTGACTCCCACAGCCCATAAATGAATAAACAGAACGGGATGACGGCAGATTCCCGACGTGCTGCCTATTTTCGCTACAGCCAACCCGCCTCCAAATCTGCACGCACGGCAACGAGACAATTCCGGCCATTGCTTTCTGTTGATGTCCCTGTTCTGTTGCTGTTGCAATTACCATCCCTTTTTGAGGCTTTTTGTGGACAATATTTACAAACATACAATCAATGACAGACAGGTAAAGACCCTCTGGTCCATCGAGCGTCTCACACAATTGAGATACATTGTGTATCACAATATATAGTCTCCACCCCACCCGAAACTATGTGATCGCCTGGGAGAGGCAAAAAAACAGCTAAAAAACCCAGGCCAATTTGGGAGAAAAAAATCTGGGAAATTCCTCTCTGACCAATCTAGGCGATCGAACCTAGACCAGATTATCACACTGGCCCTGAACTCCCTGTAGTACTACCTTCTGTAAGAGGTGATCTCCGCCCCAGCCAGAAACAAATCCAGCTCTCGCTGGAAGGAATTCAGCGAATCAGCATCCACCGCACAAGATGGCAGCCTGTACCAATGGTCCACTATTCTCTGGGAAAAGAACCACCTCCCGACATCTAATCTAGATTTGGTCTTACACAACTTAAATTTGTAGCCCCCTTGGTCCTCCCTAACCTATTTAATTGCAACAAATTGTCAACTGGAACACAAGCTAATCCCTTATGAACCTCAATCAGATCCCCGCAAGTCTACACTTCTCTAAAGTATAGAATCCCAACTCTTTTAGCTTATCTTGATAACTAAGATGCTTTGGACTTGGAATTAGTCTAGAGGCCCTCCGCTGCACCCTTTCCAAAGCCTCAATATCACCCACCATGTGAGGAGACCGAAACTGGACACAGTATTTCAGGTGCGGCCTGACCAAGGTCTTGTACAAGGACAAAATAGTACACCTCGTCTTATATTCAATTGTCCTATGGATACACCCCAACACCCTATTTGCTCTAGCTATCGCTTCACGACAATGCACATGTACCTTTAGAGATGTATGCATTAGAATGCCCAAATCTCTTCTTATCTCCGCCTTCTTTAATGCTGTTCCCTGAAGGGTGTATAAATGTTGAGCATTTTCCCTGCCCACATGCAGAACACTGCACTTATCCAAGTTATACATTATTTGCCAGTTATGAGCCCAATCTCCCAACACATTATGGTCCCCCCGAGGCTGATGTGCATCGTCTACAGTCCTAACACTCACACAGATCTTAGTATCATCTGAAAATTTGCAGATCATGCTCCCAACACCTACATCCAGATCATTAATGAAAATAGTAAAGAGCAATGGTCCCAATACCGATCACTGCGGGACACCACTTGTGACTGGACTTCAAACAGATCCAAATCCAGCTATAACTACTTCTTGCCTATGTCCTGTCAGCTAGTTCTCAATCCAGCTCAATATAAAATACCAGAGTCTTCGACCTTATAGAGGTACCTCTTGTGTGGTACCTTATCAAAAGCTTTTTAGAAGTCTGTGTAGACCATGTCTACTGGGCTTCCCTCATCCACCAACTTAGTAACTACTTCAAAAAATACAATTAGATTTGCAAGACATGACCTTTTTATGAAGTCAGGTTGGGTGTCCCCGATATGTTCCTCTCTATCCAAGCATTCATATATTGCATCCCTAATGATTACCTTAAGCATCTTACCTATTACGGATGTCAAACTAATGGGCCTATAGTTAGCTGTTCTTGTCTTACCATAAAAATTCTCTACATGCTCTGATGCCAAATTAAACAGATCCCTCCCCCACCAAAAAAAAGAAAAAGGAACGAGCATAAAAAAGGCACAGGAATAAACAGAAACATTTCCTACTCAAAGCCTCTGCCCCTTTATGAGTTCATTTGTGCATAAAACTTCCCTTTTGCCAAGTACATAGCACAATTCTGTTTTAAACAACAGGAAACCATACGAAAACAAATGTAAATGCAAATCTCATAGCATAATAATAATGAAGTACTTGCACATTGTATGTGACAGCACTGTAAGCCAGCCGGAAAATAGTGCACGACAAATTGACAAGGATCCGTTAAGACTATTACTCAATACTACATGCCCGTTCCACACAGGGAAGAACTACACTGCCAGCTGGAAAATCCATCCCTATATTGCCAGGGACATGGACATCACTAACCAGCATTGAAAGCAGATGGGCCTACTGTAGAAATAATTTTGTGACTAGACGCAAAGGGAAAATTGCTTGCTGCTCGTTTGTTAGTCTTCTTTTCCCACTGAATACAAAAGAATATAAAAGGTGAAGGGCCCAAAGACAAAGCCATACGTGGTGCCACAGTTAATATTCATGAAAATGTGTTGGAAGGAGCTAACGAGGAAAAAAAGGTTTACAAGATTATACAGGGAATTATCAAAGCTGATCCAAATAAATTGTTCACTTTGCTGAACATTGTCCGGGGGCACAAGTTAAAAATCAGCAAGTAGGAATAAGGGAAATCATGCAGAGTTTTTTCATTCAAAGGGTAATCGAGACTTGTCGAATAAATTACCAGACTATTGAAGACTATTGAATCAGAGGATTCAACAGGCAATTAGGTATGCTTCTGGAAAAAATCAGAATGAGGGATACTACGAGAAGCTGGGTAGGTGCGGCTGAGAAATAAAAAAGGTTTAATGACCATCTCCTCTTCTTAAAAATTTTAAGTTGGTATTCTTCTCTGCAATCCTGCCCACTGTTAGCCATGGCTCAGGGGTAGTACTCTCGTCTCTGAGCCATTATCACATTGCTGTTTGTGGGACCTTGGCTGCCACGTTTTCTACATTACAACAGTGAGTACAGTTCAAAAGTGCTTCATTGGTTGTAAAGCGCTGTCGGATATCCTGAGGTGCTTTTTTCTTTCTTTTACTGGCCGCCTCTTCTCCCACAGCATGCAAGTGGCAGCAGGGATCAAGGTCCAAGAGAATTTCCCTCCTATCTGCCCCACTTCTCGCTACTTACTGGTGCCGCCATGTGGAAGGTGATGGTAGACCCCAGGAAACACTGCAAAGTCCCCGTGTCCCCTAGTGGAGAGAGAGAGCCTTGCAACTGCCACCTCTCACTGTAAGTCGGGCCTGGACATAGTGGACCGAAGCATTCAGTGGGAGCCTTAATGTCAACTTCGGGGCGTGGGGGGGAGCATTTGCGCCTTTAAGGTTCTCTCACTGTCCCTTCTGGTGCTGAAGCAGGATCCTGACTGCTAAGATTTTGCACTGGTAGGCTTCCTTCTGACGTCCGCTGGGAATCCTTCGTGCACCCAGGATGAACTCTGATCCTGCTTTGGGATGGGGACGAATTCGGAAGTCATGTCCTGCCCCCGCCCCACCAGAACTCTGCCCTGAAGAAGAGAATCTCAGCTTTTATGTTCTAAACATTGGGGTGGGTAAACATCAAAGCAAATCAACTTCCTTGATTTGATATACAAAGCCACATGTTTCTCAGCCCCCCTCTGAATATCAGAGGAAATAAGCCTCTAGCTTATATCACTATGTTTAATAAACACGCAGGAGTCACCTTAACCATTCACTTCCTGACACCAGTTTATTTGGCACAGATACAAATGAATTAATCATGCAGCGAGACTTCATAGACATGGAATTAAAATTTTATCTGCAAGAGTCATTTATTTTTAGTCCATCAACATATGGAAAGCACATCTGCTCTGCTTAGCATTTCTTATTCAATTACTTCTCCCCCTGTAATATTAGGTAAGTATGTCTAGAATCCCTGTTGATAATCAGACAGTATAAATCTCTCATTAGGGACTGAAAATTCAAAGGAAATGATTATGGATTCTAAATCTTGTAATGTCCCAGGATATACTTCCTCTGTTTTGCTCTTTTTTATTTCTACTCCTGCTATCCTGACTCATACTGTGGTATGGTTCCATGGGTGCGAGCTGACCTCCAGTCCATTATCCAATTGGGTCTCTTAAAATGTAAGCCAAATGAATGCTAAAGCGGTTTGACAGTGGAGAACATTTCGGCCAAGACAAATAAGTCCTTACCCAATGTTCCCACACTCATATTTTCCAGCAGGTCTCTATTTAGAGAACGAGAATGGAGGCCCAAAGTGATTTCCCCCCTGCCCCCCCCACCCCCACCCCGACAATCCCCCCTCTCCCCAACCTAGCCCAGGATCCCAGTTCAATTGCAGTTATTCGGCATGTGGTCAAAAAGACACAGCTTTAATTTGAAGCTTATAAGATGAATCAGGGAGGGGAAGTTCCTTATTCCATAAAAAAGTTCCAGATTCTCAAGTTTCACCTACTTACTTTTCGTGACTTAAATTTCAGTTAACTTTCCTGCCTTTTTTCCGTTCTGATTGCTGTCATTTGTCTGCACAAATTCACTTTCCCATCAAAGAACAGGAAAATAAACTGAGAATTCCCCAGACTTTCGCCCAGTAGGTAGAGCATGTGCTGTGGGTCAACGAGAATGACAAGTTGTCCCAATTCTGTTCCCAGCATGAATTGCTGGTATGACAGTAAATGTGTATAAGTGGTTGATTTATACAGGCCTGTACACATTTCCTGGCTTATTTCCCAGGATAAAAGTCTGCACAAATCTCCACTTGTACAGATTACCACCACTGAAACTCCCAGCTGATGACCAAGCTGGGGCCAGATGAAATACTTAGTTATGTATCATCCTGTGCAGTAGCCAAAAGCCCGTTGACCACAATAACATGAATTAAACTTGTTGGCCCCATATTTCCTTGAGGTTTCAACTGAACTCCTGTTGTAACTCTGGTGCGAACCTGGCAAAACCTCATTAGAAAAAGGCAGGGACCCAGTTACACTGAGTGCCCACTAACCAGGATTTCCCAGTCAGCTCTCTAAGGTGCTGAACTTTGGCCCATCACTTACAAAGCCAATGGCGGCAAGAGGAGACAGAGCTGGAATAGGGTCTGAGAAATTGGTTTGGGCCTAAAATGGTCAGCACACTCTGAGCACGCACCAGAAGAAAAAGCCACAGGCACTATCAGTATATTTCCTGAGAGCTGTTGCGCCTGCAGAGGCATTAGCCTCTAATTTGGGAGGGCTGCCTCACCAGCAGCAGCCCTCAGATAAGTCTTGGGTAGGGGAAGGAGGTGACTGGGAGGGAGTCAATCACGGGCTGGCAGCAGCCTTCAGGAATGTTGTGGAGCCAAGCAAGGAACTATGTTTCCCTGGCTCAGAAGGACTCAACGTATTACTGGAAGCCGGTAATGTAACACCACTTTTTAAGAAAGGAGGGAGAGAGATAACAGGCAATTAGAGACCGGTTAGCCTGACATCAGTAGTGGGGAAAATGTTGGAATCAATTATTAAAGATGAAATAGCAGCGCATTTGGAAAGCAGTGACAGGATTGGTCCAAGTCAGCAGGGATTTATGAAAGGAAAATCATGCTTGACAAATCTTCTAGAAATTTTTGAGGGTGTAACTAGTGGAGTGGACAAGGGAGAACCAGTGGATGTGGTGTATTTGGACTTTCAAAAGGCTTTTAACAAGGTGCCACACAAGAGATTAGTGTGCAAAAATTAAAGCACATGATATTGGGGGTAATGTATTGACGTGGATAGAGAACTGGTTGGCAGACAGGAAGCAGAGAGTTGGGATAAACGGGTCCTTTTCAGAATGGCAGGCAGTGACTAGTGGGGTGCCGCAGGGCTCAGTGCTGGGACCCCAGCTATTTACAATATACATCAATGATTTAGATGAAGGAATTGAGTGTAATATCTCCAAGTTTGCAGACACTAAGCTGAGTGGTGGTGTGAGCTGTGAGGAGGATGCTAAGAGGCTGCAGGGTGACTTGGACAGGTTAGGTGAGTGGGCAAATGCATGGCAGATGCAGTATAATATGGATAAATGTGAGGTTATCCACTTTGGGGGCAAAATCACGAGGGCAGAATATTATCTGAATGGCGGCAGATTAAGAAAAGGGGAGGTGTAATGAGACCTGGGTGTCATGGTACATCAGTCATTGAAAGTTGGCATGTAGGTACAGCAGGCAGTGAAGAAGGCAAATGGCATGTTGGCCTTCATAGCGAGAGGATTTGAGTATAGGAGCAGGGAGGTCTTATTGCAGTTGTACAGGGCATTGGTAAGGCCTCACCTGGAATATTGTGTTCAGTTTTGGTCTCCTAATCTGAGGAAGGACGTTCTTGCTATTGAGGGAGTGCAGCGAAGGTTCACCAGACTGATTCCCGGGATGGCAGGACTGACATATGAGGAGAGACTGGATCGACTGGGCCTGTATTCACTGGAGTTTAGAAGAATGAGAGGGGATCTCATAGAAACATATAAAATACTGACGGTACTGGACAGGTTAGATGCAGGAAGAATGTTCCCGATGTTGGGGAAGTCCAGAACCAGGAGACACAGTATAAGGATAAGGGTAAGCCACTTAGGACTGAGATGAGGAGAAACATCTTCACTCAGAGAGCTGTTAACCAATGGAATTCTCCACCACAGAGAGTTGTTGATGCCAGTTCGTTGGATATATTCAAGAGGGAGATAGATATGGCCCTTACTGCTAAAGGGATCAAGGGGTATGGAGAGAAAGCAGGAAAGGGGTACTGAGGTGATGATCAGCCATGATCTTATTGAATGGTGGTGCAGGCTCAAAGGGCCGAATGGCCTACTCCTGCACCTATTTTCTATGTTTCTATGTTTCTACTAACAGAAATTAGGGCCACTAGCCTCTACTTGGATGCCTGTGGGTACCAGCTGGTGTGTTCACACAAAAAAAACAGTCTGGACCCCTGAAGAAAGGTCAATTTTTTTGGAAAAAAATCTCATCATTAACATATACAAGGGGCTCAAAGCCTGTTTTAGGCGGATGCCGCTTGAACCACCTTTACTAATATGGCGGTGCCCGTAACACATTCACAGATTACATGCAGGACGATGCACCCCAAAATTGGTCACTTTTGAAAATGGATGGAACAAGGACCACATATTCCCCCTCTGCCTATTATGAATTTGGACATAGTTACTGAGCTATGCCATTTTAAACAACAGATTATTCTTAGCTACTATGTTTAATGAGACAAAACTATTAATACACATATTCTCAGATAACCACATAGATAGGATAGACAAATACAATTTTATAAATATCTGAACTGAGTCATAATGGAGAATATGATTTGTCTCTGGCACATTAATCATTTCTGTATTGAACAAAGAATTAATAAAATAAATGAGAGATTCATATGCTTTTAAAAAGACAGAAATTTTTACTATCCTCAACTTTCATTTGCTCTGTTGAAGGAATTCAATTTAATTTCCTCAGTCAGCGAGTCACAGTCTGACATGTGTTAGGCGACAAATGGTTGAGTATAAGATTACTTGACATGGACGAGGCCAGACCTATCAAAATTTGCACTGACAGAAATCTTTTTGATAACATTGATTTAAATTACAAATCACAACAAAATAATTATAGGTAAAATATAAACAGAATTTATAATTTCTGCGGGCATACATACCATGAAAAGGAGTGTTGAATACCGAACCTATACCTATCCTTGTACTGATGGTGCTCTCACAATTGTGTCAGCTAGGGATTTGCAGGATTTTGACCCAGTGGCAATGAAGGACCAACAGCATGGGGTAGAGTTTCCGCTTTGGGCGCAATCGGCGATCTGGGCGAGGGAGTGCTGCACCGTCGGAGGTGCCGTCTTTTGGATGAAATGTTAAACCGAGGCCCCATCTGCTCTCCCAGATGGACGTAAAAGATCTGAGAACATTATTTTGAAGAAGAGCAGGGGAGTTATCCCCAGTGTTCTGGCCAATATTTATACCTCAATCAACATCCCTAAAACAGATTATCTAGTCATTATCACATTGTTGGTTGTGCGCAAATTGGCTGCCGTGTTTCCTACATTACACCAGTGATTACACTTCAAAAATATTTCAGCGCTTTGGGGCGTCCTGAGGTTGTGAAATGCGCAATATAAATGCAAGTCTTTCTTTTTCTATTAGTGTCCAAAAGAACCAGCTTAATTTTTAGAGCCTCCTCAAAGGATCATAAATGATTCATTCACCCTGGGGGCATGACCAGTTATGTGGGCAAGGCCAGCTTCCAGCACGCTATTTTTTAAATTAGCGCAAATGATTGCGGAAACCAGATTTGCGCTGAACCTAATTTGTACTTAAAATTCCACGATCTTTTGTGAGGATTACGCTGATTTCGGGTGAAATGTACAAAAAAAACAGTACAACCAAGCAGAAACTCTACCCCCATATGTCCATGTCAAAATGGTGTGTGACTTGGGTAACTTGCAAGTGATGGTGTTCTTCTTGTCCTTCTCAGTAGTAGAGGTCGTTGGGTTGGAAGCTGCTGTCAAAGAAACCTTTGTGAGCTGCTGCAGTGCATCCTGCAGATAGTACATTGTGCAGTCATAGTACATCCTAGTACATAGTTCACCAGTGGTGGCTGGGGAGTTCAGTAGCAGGAATGCTGATCAAGCGTACTGCTTCGTCCTGAATGGTGTTGAGTTTCTTGAGTGTTATTATGGCTGCATCCATCAAGGTAAGTGGTGAGTATTCCATTACTCTCCTAACTTCAGTCTTGTGGATAGTGGAAAGACTTTGAGAGGTCAAGAGGTAAGGCACTCATTGTAAGGTACACAGTCTCAATTGTGCTTCTGTAGCCACAGTATTGATGAGGCTTGGTGTCATATATGACTGTGAAATGAGCTTTTGACCATATATCCACAACATATTTCCACCTCCGTAACATCGCTCGTCTCTGCTCTTGCTTCAGCTCATCTGCTGCTGAAGCCCTCATCCGTGCCTTTGTTATCTCTAGACTTGACCAATCTAACGCACTCCTGGCTGGCCTCCCACATTCTACCCTACGTAAATTTGATGTGATCCAAAAATCGGCTGCCCGTATCCTAACTCGCTGCAACTCCCGTTCACCCATCAACCCTGTGCTCATTGACCTACATTGGCTTCCGGTTAAGCAAAGCCTCAATGTCAAAATTTTCAACCTTATTTTCAATTCCATCTATGGCCTCATTCCTCCCTATCTCTGTAATCTCCTCCAGCCCCACAACCCCGCCCCCCCCCCCACCCCAACCACCCCCGCCGAGATGTCTGCGCTCCTCTAATTCTGCCCTCCTGAGCATCCCTGATTATAATCGCTCAACCATTGGTGGCTGTACCTTCTTTGCCTAGTCCCCAAGCTCTGGAACTCCCTGCCTAATCCTCTTTGCCTCTCTATCTCTCTTTCCGCCTTCAAAACGCTCCTTAAAACATACCTCTTTAACCAAGCTTTTGGCTAAGTGCGCTAATTTCTACTTATGAGGCTTGGTGTCAAATTTTTATTGCATAATGCTCCTGTGAAGTACCTTGGGATGTTTCACTACATTAAAAGGCGCTACATAAATACAAGTTGTTGTTGTTGTTGTTCAGGCTAATTCAGTCAAGTTTGTGATAAATGGTGGCCCCCAGGTTGTTGACAGTGGGGAGACTCAGTGGTGTTAATGTCTTTAAAAGTCAGGAGGTGTTGGTTGGACTTGTTGAAGATGGTCATTACCTGGCACTTATGTGGCACAAATCTAGATAACTTGTCATCCCAAGCCTGATTGTTGTCCAGGTCCAGCTGTAAGCTGGCATGGGCTGATTCATTATCGGAAGGCTTGTGAATAGAGCTGAGCACTGTAGAATCTTCTGCAAACAGTAACATTCCTAACCTTATGACTGAGAGGTCATTGATCATGCAACCGACAATGGTTGAACCAAGGACGCTGCCCTGAGGAACTCCGGCAGCAATGTCCTGGGGCTGTGATGATCAGGCTCTGACAACCAAGACCATCTTCCTGTGTCAGGTATGACTCCAGCCACTGAAGGGTTTTCCCACTAATCTCCAGTGACCCAAGGTTTGCTAGGGTGCTTTGTGTTATACTTGGTCGAATGCTGTCTTGATGTCAAGGTCTGTAACTCTGGCCTATCCTCTGTAACATTACCCGACTCCGCCCTGCCTCGGCTCATCTGTTGCTGAAACCCTCAGCCATGCCTTTGTTACTGTAGTGTCCTTAAACCTTACTATAGAATCACACGAGGCAAGTACTGCAGACAAGGTCACTACGTGAGCTGAACCTTTATTCCCAGGACCAAGAAGTGCTGACCCTGCGTGGGACCTCCTTTTATATACCTGGATGACCAGGTGAGGAGTGTCTCCCACAAGTTCACCCCCTGTGGTCAAGGTGTGCATTACTCAGGTGTATACAGTGTACAGTGTTGTTACATAAAGGTTACAGTTATGTGAAGGTTACAGCCATGACATCACCTCCCCCCAACGACTTTGGGTCAAAGATTGAGTCTTTCAGGCGGTCGACGCTCTCTTGTGGAGCGCCGCAGTTGGGGCTCTGGTGGTTGGGCCTTGGCATGCGTCTCTGTTGTCTGAGGTGATTCCGGCCTGTCAGGGCTGGCCGCAGGGACTGTGCATGCTGGTGAATGTCCTTGTTGCTCGTTCACTGGCAGTGGTGTGGGTGACATCTCATGATCTTCCTCAGGTTCCATGCTGAATTGTTTCTTTACTTGGTCCAGATGTTTGCGGCATATCTGCCCATTGTTAAGTCTGACCACTATGACCCTATTCCCCTCTTTGCCAAATACCGTACCCTCAAGCCACTTGGGTCCCAAAGCATGATTGAGAACGAACACAGGGTCATCAATTTCTATGCATCTCCCCACTAAGTTGTGATCATGGCACTCGATTTGGGACTGGCGCTTGCCCTCAACAATGTCTGACAGGTCTGGATGAATGAGGGACAGCCGCGTTTTAAGCGTGCGTTTCATGAGTAGTTCCGCGGGCGGGACTCCCGTGAGCGAATACAGGCGGGACCTATAGGCCAGCAGGAGGCGCGATAGGCGGTACTGAAGGGAGGGTCTTTGAATCCGGAGCATGCCCTGTTTTATGATTTGAACCACACGTTCCGCCTGGCCATTGGAAGCCGGCTTGAACAGTGCTGTCCTGACGTGTTTGATACCATTACCCGACATAAACTCCTGGAATTCATAGCTAGTGAAACACGGGCCATTATCACTAACCAGGATGTCCGGCAAGCCATGGGTCGCAAAGACCGTACGCAGACTTTCCACGGTGGTGGATGTCGTGCACGAATTCAATATGATGCACTCGATCCATTTCGAGTATGCATCGACAACAATCAGGAACATTTTTCCCATGAACAGGCCCGCGTAGTCTACGTGAATACGTGACCATGGTCTGGTGAGCCAGAGCCACGGGCTGAGTGGGGCCTCCCTGGGGGCATTGCCCAGCTGAGCACACGTTGTGCACCTGCGAACACAGTGATCCAGGTCTGAATCTATTCCCGGCCACCATACATGTGACCGGGCAATGGCTTTCATTAGCACGATGCCTGGGTGCTCGCTGTGGAGTTCCCTGATGAATGCTTCCCTTCCTTTCTGGGGCATGACTACCCGGTTGCCCCATAGCAGGCAGTCGGCTTAGATGGAGAGCTCGTCAATCCGTCTGTGAAATGGCCTGACCTCCTCGGGGCACGCTCCGTGTGCGGGCGCCCAATCCCCAGTCAGGACACATTTCTTTATCAGGGATAGGAGGGGATCTCTGTTGGTCCAGATTTGATCTGGCGGACTGTGATGAGGGAGCCTGCGGTGTCGAAAGCCTCAACGGCCATGACCATCTCCGCGCCTTGTTCCGACACCCTCTCAGTGGTCGTCAGTGGGAGCCTGCTGAGCGCGTCAGCACAATTTTCTGTGCCTGGCCGGTGCCGTATGGTGTAGTCATACACAGCCAGCATGAGGGCCCACCGCTGTATGCGAGCTGACGCATTGGCATTGACAGTCTTGTTGTCGGATAACAGGGATGATAACGGTTTGTGGTCCATTTCTAACTCGAACCTTCTGCCGAAAAGGTACTGGTGCATCTTTTTCACCCCATAGACACATGCGAGTGTTTCCTTTTCAACCATCCCATATCCCCGTTCTGCTTGGGAGAGCGACCTGGAGGCACAAACCACAGGTTGGAGTTGGCCCTCATCATTACTCTGCTGCAACACGCACCCAACCCCATAGGACGATGCATGACACGTTAAAACCAGTTTCTTACAGGGGTTGTACCAGGTCAACAGCTTGTTAGAACAAAGCAGATTCTGCGCCCGATTGAAAGCCCATTCTTGACAATTCCCCCAAAACCATTCACAACCCTTACACAGGAGCATGTGCAGCGGCTCCAACAATGTGCTTAAGTTCGGCAGAGAGTTCCCGAAGTAGTTCAATAGTCCCAGAAATGACCGCAACTCCGATGTTTTGCCGGGCCTGGGCGCATGACGGATTGCCTCCGTTTTGGATTCGGTAGGCCAGATCCCGTCTGCGGCAACCCTCCTGCCCAAAAACTCGACCTCTGGGGCCAAAAACACACACTTGGACTTCTTTAGTCGCAAGCCTACCTGGTCCAGTCGGCGTAGCACCTCCTCCAGGTTGTGGAGGTGTTCCTCGGTGTCTCGAGCCGTGATTAGGATGTCATCTTGGAATACGATTGTTCCAGGGATGGATTTAAGCAAGCTTTCCATGTTCCTCTGGAAGATAGCGGCCGCTGAACGAATGCCAAATGGACACCTGTTGTAAACGAATCCCCCTTGTGTGTGGTGATGGTGGTCAGTAGCTTGGATTCTTCAGCCAGTTCCTGGGTCATGTAGGCTGAAGTGAGGTCCAACTTGGTGAACAGCTTGCCACCTGCCAGCGTGGCAAAAAGATCCCCGCTCTCCGAAGCAGGTATTGGTCCTGTAGTGACACTCGGCTGATGGTGGCCTTGTAGTCGCCACAAATCCTGACCGAGCCATCCGCTGTAAGGACAGGAACGATGGGGCTTGCCCAGTCACTGAATTCAACAGGCAAAATTATGCCCTCTCTTAGCAGCCTGTCCAACTCACTCTCAATTCTCTCACGCATCACATACGGCACGGCTCTGGCTTTGTGGTGCACTGGTCTGGCGTGGGGTGATGCGTATCACTACTTTGGTGCCCTTAAAGGTCCCGACACCTGGTTGAAAAAGTGGCTCGAATTTCTGTAGGACCTGTGAGCATGAACTTCGCTCCACAGATGAAATGGCATGCACATCCCCCCATTTCCATTTCATCTCAGCTAGCCAGCTCCTCCCCAAGAGCACGGAACCATTCCCCGGGACAATCCAGAGTGGCAGCCGGTTCTCTGATCCATTGTGTGTTACCACCAAGTTTGCACTGCCTAGTACTGGGATGATCTCTCTGGTGTATGTCCGTAGCTGTGTGTCAATGCATTCCAGTTTGGGCCTGTTAGCTTTGAGTGGCCATAGTTTTTCAAATTGTTGGGCACTCATAATTGACTGGCTGGCTCCCTGTGTCCAGTTCCATGCGTACCAGGATGCCATTTAGTCGAACTTTCATCATCATAGGTGGCGTTTTGGTATACGAGCTATGGACGTCTGCCACATGAACCCGCTGGACTTCAGCATCCATAGCTTTGCCCCAAGCATCACCCTGCCTTGCAGATCCCTCGTCTGGTTCCTCTGCCTCATAAACGAACCTCGCTACAGGCTTTCTGCACATTTTGGCCAGATGTCTACTGAAGTTACAGTTTCTACAGATAAATTGTTGAAACCTACAGGTTTTCGCAGCATGTCTACCACTGCACCTCCAGCATGAGCTGAGATTGTTGTGAACAAAGGAGCTGTTAACAGGCATTCCTCCCTGATTGTCTCTTTGATTACTCCTGAGCACTCTGTTGCTGAGTATCAATGGTCCCATCCCGGGACGCATTGTCCCTTGTGATGGTGTGAATTGCCGATCCCCCTGCCATTGTCTCTGTTGCTGGCCCACCCTAGAGCCTGTTGCTGCCTGGGCGGTGTCGAATTGCCCTTGCCTGCCTGCGGGGTTCTGAGTCTCGTTTACAATGTTAACCCCCTGGTCCATCACCATGTTGGAACCAGGGCTGTGCGCGTAAATTATCTTGGTCTCCTCTTCCCCTGCCATGAATGTCTGAGCTATCAACGTTGCCCTTTCCAAAGTCAAGTCCTTGGTCTCAATAAGCTTCTGAAAATCCCGGCATGACCAATGCCCTCAATGAAGAAATCCCTTAACATCTCCCCCCTGCAGGCGTCTGTGAACGTACAGGAGCTGGCCAAACACTGAAGGTCCGAACGAAGTCCAATATGCTTTGTCCCTCCCGATGCCAGTGTGTATAGAACCGGTGCCGGGCCATGTGTATACTGCTCGCCGGTTAGAGGTGCTCACCGATCAGAGTGCTGAGCTCTTCAAAGGACTTTTCCGCCGGCTTCTCGGGTGCGAGCAGGTCTTTCATCAGCGCATACGTCTTGGATCCACAACTGAACTGGTCAGTAGATGCGCCCTCCGCTTGCCAGCCGCTTCCTCTCCCAGCCAGTCCTTCATGACAAAGCTCTGCTAGAGCCTCTCAACGAAATCGTCCCAGTCCTCACCAACTCAGTACCGTTCCTCTGTGCTACTGGTGGCCATCCTCGTGGGTCGTTGATTCCCGTTTCTCGTCACCAAATGTAGTGTCCTTACACCTTACTATAGAATCATACGAGGCATGTACTGCAGACAAGGTCACTACGTGACCTGAACCTTTATTCCCAGGAACAAGAAGTGCTGACCCTGCGTGGGACCTCCCTTTATATACCTGGATGACCAGGTGAGGAGTGTCTCCCACAAGTTCACCCCCTGTGGTCAAGGTGTGCATTATTCAGGTGTATACAGTGTACAGTGTTGTTACATAAAGGTTACAGTTATGTGAAGGTTACAAACATGACAGTTACCTCTAGACTTGACTATTCCAATGCTCTTCTGGCCAGTTTCCCATCTTCCACCCTTTATAAACTTAAGCTCATCAAAACTCGGCTACCCGGATCCTAACTCATGCCAATCCCGTTCACCCATCACCCCTGTGCTCGCTGACCTTCATTGGCTCCCAGTTAGGCAATGCCTCGATTTTAAAATTCTCATTGTTGCTTTCAAATCCCTTCATGGCTTCGCCCTCCCTATCTCTGTAACCTCCTCCAGCCCTACAACCCTCTGAGATCTCTGCACTGCTCCAATTCTGGCATCTTGCGCATCCCCGATTTTAATCAAACCAAGTTTTTGGTCATCTGCCCTAATACCTTCTTATGTGGCTCGGTGTCAACTTTTATTTGATTACACTCCTGTGAAGTGCCTTGGGACGTTTTACTATGTTAAAGGCACTATAACAATATAAATTGTTGTTGATCAAGGTCTGGAGCTGAACGGTTCTGGTAGAACCTAAGCTGAGCACTGTGAGCAGATTATAGGTAAGCAGGCATCATTTGTTGGTACTTGTTATGTATGTAGACCATGTATACTAACTCTATAGTCACATAAGATGTGCCACCAGAGGGCACTGCGGTGGGAGACCTGAAGGTCACCTGCATAGGTGTGTAGGGCCCAGTATAAAAGGCTGCCCACCATGCTTGTGCCTCACTCTGGAGTTACAATAAATAGGACTAAGGTCACAACAGCTCGACTATAATACTAGACCTCGTGAAGTTAATCATAAGAGTATTAAAGCCATAACAACTGGCGACGAGATTACGAACTTTCACGCAAAAATGACTTACGGTGCATTAGAAAAACTCTCAAAGGGTTAAGATTGGGAAGCCTTTACGGAGAGGCTCGGCCAATATTTCATAGCAAACGACCTGGTAGGCGATGATCCAGCCACACTGGCAGATAAGCGCAGAGCTATCCTGTTGACCGGTTGTCTACGGTCTACGGCCGCTTCAGGGATTTGCTTGCACCAGGGAAAACAACGACCAAGTCATACAAGGAGCTGAAAGTGCTAATTCGGTACTAACTCAAACCGAAGGAGAGCATCCTCACGGCCAGGCATCGATTTTATACACACTGCTGCCCCGAGGGCCAGGAAATCGCGAAGTATGCTGCCGACCTCAGGAGGCTGGCAGGACCATGTGAATTCGGCGCACTCCTTGCCGATGTGTTGCGGGACGTCTTTGTAATTGGCATCAGTCATGAGGCCCTTCTTCACAGGCTACTCTCTGCCGAAACCACCGTCACTCTGCAGAAGGCCATCAGCATCAGCTCATGACCTCAAGCTGTAGCTCCAAGCAGATGATGACTCACTCTCAGGACTCAAACCCGGCAAGTACTATAAATAGAATGGTGCCTTTCACAGGCAGAACTGTTGAATGTGAATCTGCCCAGGGCAGAGCATACAGGCCCCTGAGTCCTTTAACTCAGAGTCCGCGAGGAGTGCAAACATAAGTCGAGTAGCACCATGCTGGTGTTGTGGAGGTAATCACAGGGCTCATCAGTGTCGGTTCAGAGACTGTGTGTGCAAAGGCTGCAGCACAAAGGGCCACCTCCAGCGAATGTGCAAAAGAGCTGTGACTCACCACGTGGAAGAAGAGTCAGGAGATGGCTGTGAATCCAATGCGGATTATGGGGAGATGACTAGAGAGGCAGCTCTTTCCCAGGACGAAATGTATGGAATATATACCTGCACCACAGATTGTCCAATGATAATGGAAGTCGAGATAAATGACGTTCCAATCTTCATGGAAGTGGACACGGGAACGAGTCAGTCAGTAATGAGCCAGGAAGCCTTTGAGAGGCTATGGAACGATCAAGCTGAATGACCCAAGCTAGTCCTGGTTCAGGCAAAGCTGCGCACCTACACCAAGGAACTGATATCAGTTGTTGGTAGTGCGGCTGTAAGTGTATCCCATGATGGCGCGGTGCACAGTTTACCATTGTGGATTGTTTCAGGTGATGGACCAACGCAACTTGGAAGAAGATGGATGGGGAAAATTCATTGGAACTGGGAAGACTTCATCCCTCCAGTGATCAAAGTCCCCCGTGCTCAGAGGCAGAGCAAGCCCCCACCTTCGGTTGGACCAGGCACCGGAGAGAGCAGATCCGCGCAGTCCCCAAGGCACGACTGCTTGGCGATGATTTGGCCGAAACAACCCGAATGCACCTTCCCAGTTTCAGTGGCAGGACTCCTGGGGAGGAAGATTGGATCCGAGGGCGCCTTTCCAACTTCAGTGGCAGAATCTCTGGGAAAGAAGATCGCGGCAGTCGACATCATGGACGGAGAAAAGATGGCATCCAAACCATGAGGTGCAGCGCTAATGGAGCAACGACACGCGGTTCCACGCAAGGAAGATGATTGGGGTAAAAGTAGCAAGGTCATTTTAAAGGAGGCCAGCAACCCGCCATTTTTGAATGAACTGCTTGAAATTGGTAACCAATGTAAAAGTCCAGCTGTAACGAGCAAAATGTTGTTGAGCGATGTCGGGTGCAAATTGCAATCAGCCAATGTAGCGGGCGGACACCTAATGATCGTATACAGGTCCAGCGGGCTACCCAAAGCTGTAGCCTGCATCCCCAAGACCAGAATGATGTATTATAAAGTGTCCCCACAGCTGACAGAAGTAGACAAGCCGCAGAGTAAGTGATCCCCGGAGAGCAGAGGCACTGGTAGCGATACCCTGCCTCAGATTGCTTTAACATTGCAGGCACCCGATGGCATAAACCGCCACGGGCCAGAAACAGTAAACTGCACCTATGCTCGCAGTCGGCTACCGTCGCCTACCACCCGGGTGGAAAAGGCGCAGCCCACAAATCCACTCGCCACCACGGCAATGCGAACTGCTAAACAAGACGAGGCAGCCCCACCGTCGCTTAGAAGAAACACTCACTCACCTAGACCGCTTCCCAGGGAGCAGCAGCAACACTATGCAAATGTAAAGGACAGGGCGGTCACAGACACATCAGCTGTCTTTGGGCCTGCCCGATACTAGGAGTAACGGCAAGAGCCCTGAGGTCTTGCAACTCGAGCAAAATGAGCTCACCTCGCCCACAGACCCACTAGCATGGTGCGCTGCGCCACCACCAGACGACCCGGATCTCATCCGGCCGTGCTGGAACTAGACTGTCCTTGAGCACCTGTACTGATATACCTGTACTGATCATGTAAATGTACCACACAAAAAGAAACACAACTGTAATCCATCCAACAAATGTACCAAGATGTAAATGTAAAACCCATGTGATGAACTTGAATGCAACTTGCATGAAACGGGCCATTAGCCTGATCTCTGTGTGGGGGTGGGGGGGGGAGAATGGAGTAGTCATGGACTCACAACCAGAAACCACGGGGGCCTCCACTGGCAACAAATTTCACTATCAACCCACCCAAGCCAGAAGCGACCCTCCAATGGTCAACCAGGAAGAGCAAAGCCCAGGTCACCGTCAATGTACGAGTCAATTTGCATTAAAGACTTGGGGGGAAATGATGTCATGTATGTGGGCCATGTATACTAACTGTATAGTCACATAAGGTGTGCCACCAGAGGGCACTGCGGTGGGAGACCTGAGGGTCACCTGCATAGGTGTGCAAGGCCCAGTATAAAAGGCTGCCCACCATGTTTGTGCCTCACTCTGGAGTTACAATAAATGGGACTAAGGTCACAACAGCTCAAGCACAATACTAGATCCAGTGGAGTCATTCATAAGAGTATTAAAGACATAACAGTAGTATTGATTACTTCTTCTATGACTTTGCTGATGATTGGAAGAAGGTTGGTAATTGTGCAGTTTAGATCTGTCTTGCTTCTTTGGCTTAGTCATACATGGGGAATGTTCCACATTGCCAACACCAGTGTCACAGCTACGCAGGAATAGTTTGGCAAGGAGTGCAACTAGTTGTGGTACCCATTGCAGTTTGGATTTTATTAACATCCATAGCCTTTGCTGTATCCAATGTACCCATTGATGGGCATGGTAGCGTAGTGGTTACGTTACTGGACTCGTAATCCAGAGGCCTGGACTAATAATTCACAAGATGATAAGTTTGAATCCCACCATGGCAGCTTCAGTTTAAAAAGCCTGGAAATAAAAAGCTGGTACATCATTAAAAGTGACTATGAAGCTGCTGGATTATCATAAAAACCTAACTGGTTCACTAATATCCTTTAGCAAAGGAAATCATCCATACCCAGTCTTGTCTATATGTGACTCTCGTCACCAATGTAGTTGACGGCCTTCTGAAGTGGTCTAGCAAGTGATGAAAAGCAATAGAGACTGCAGGAAGAAGGCCAAGCACCACCCTCTCAGAACCATTAGGAATGAACAATAAATACTGAGCTTGCCTGTGACACCCACAGCTTGAGAAACAGAGAGAAGTATTTTCAAGCCCGCACAGTAGGTGTGAAAAGGTAATATTCTTACTCACTTAGGAACTGGGTGGTGGGGGTCTGGAACTCACTGCCTGAAACGGTGGCAGAGGCAGAAACCCTCAGCACATTTAAAAAGTACTTGGATGTGCACTTGAAGTACTGTAGCTTACAAGGCTACGGACTAAGAGCTGGAAAATGGGATTAGGCGGGATAGCTCTTTGTCGGCCGGCACGGACACAATGGGCCGAAATGGCCTCCTTCTGAGCTGTAAATTTCTATGATTCTAACTCTGAAGTGGCCAACAAAGAATAGCAATAATTATTAACATTACAATGTATACAATATTTTGCCAGATACAGAAGTTAGAGTTGCTAATCTGCACAATCAATTGTTAGTAATTAATATTTAATTCTTTGCCAGCATTACTCAGCAGAATATAAACTGCATCTTTATTGATTTTCCTTTGTAACTCAAGAAAGCTTATTAAATGGTTTCATTTTTTTAAACCAATAGTACAGAAGATACTGCAAACAGAACATTATAATTCCAGTTCAAAGGTTATTAAACTTCATCCGCCAGTTTACAGGCAATGGATTTTTAATGTATTTTCATAAGAGTGCGACGTGTTCATTTAAAAAAAAATTGTCCCTACTTTTTTTAAACACCTAAACTTAAATTGGGGTCAGAGATCAACTGGCAGCAACGAGCTGGTTCAGACAACCACAACATGTGAGAGCTTGTGATTGTGAAAGATTTGCGAAGAAAATGTAATACATTTTTAAAGTTAGTTCAAAAATTGTTTAAATTCTTCAAAAGTTTTTCTTTAGGCATTTTCAAAAATGATAGAACTAAAAGAAAAATACCGAGCATTTTATTGGCACAACTGTACATTTTTTACTTGTAACAAGCACCAGTGAAAAAGGGGCCAGAAGCCCAGGTGCACCTTATGTGTGAATTTGTGTTCTATATAAAGGGCCTGAAATTGCACAGGGACTCTCCAGGTCTCCTGCTGTAACTCTGGTTGGAACCCTCAGGGAAACAGTCGCTTTCAGCCGTTTAAGTTGTTCCTATGGGGATTCTACCAGCCTCCTTGTGAAGTTTCAATAGGAGAGTAGGGGAACCCCAATAGCCAAACAGTTTTACAAAAACAGACCTCAGTGATTTTGTTTTGCATCTAATCTGCACTATATTACATCAGAAAAGATGCATATTATCTGTGAGCATGCGTTAAAGGAGTAATTTTTTTACGCCCTGCTGACAGCACAGAGACTCACGAGACACGTGCCGGGTCAGACAGATAGCTTATAAAACTAGAGACGCAATACTCCTGCCAGCACTACATCTCCTGATGTTCCGCGTCAGCAATCGAATCTCAGAATACTAATTCAACATTATGCTAGTCCTTCCACTACAACAACAACTTGCATTTATATAGCACATTTATTGAACTTGTATTTATATAGTAGTAAAACGTCCCAAGGCGCTTCACAGGAGTGTTAGCAAAAAAAGTGACACCGAGCCACATAAGGAGATACAAGGGCAGATGACCAAAAGCTTGGTCAAAGAGGCAGGTTTTAAGGAGCGTCTTAAAAGAGGAAAGAGAGGTAGAGAGACAGAGAGGTTTAGAGAGAGAGTTCCAGATATTAGGGCCTTGGCAATTGAAGGCACAGCCATCAGTGGTGGAGCAATTAAAATCGGGGATGCTCAAAAGAGCAGAATTAGAGGAGGGCAGATTTCTCAGAGGTTTGTAGGGCTGGAGGGGGTTACAGAGATAGGGAGGGGTGAGGCAATGGAGGGATTTGAAAACAAGGATGAGAATTTTAAAATCGAGGCATTGCTTAACCAGGAGCCAATGTAGGTCAGCGAGCACAGGGGTGATGGGTGAATGGGACTTGATGCAAGTTAAGACACGGGCAGCTGAGTTTTAGATGACCTCAAATTTACGTGGCATAGAAGTGGGAGGCCAGCCAGGAGTACACTGGAATAGTGAAGTCTAGAGGTAACAAAGGCATAGATGAGGGTTTCAGCAGCAAGACAGGGGCAGATGTTACAGAGGTGGAAATAGGCGGTCTTAGTGATGGAGCGCATATGTGGTTGGAAGTTCATTTCAGGGTCAAATATTACACCAAGCTTTCAAACAGTCTGGTTCAGCCTCAGAGGGAGGGGGATGGAATTGGTGGCTAGGGATCGGAGTTTGTGACGGGGACCAAAGACAAGCACTAGAGACCACAAGCACTGAAATCAGTGAGTTAAATGCACTTACAAGAAACTCAGGAAGGCTGAATGACAAAGTGGGTTAAGCATATTGGCATTTAATTTCTAGGAAGGTGGTGCAATTCCAATCCGGACAGGTGCCGAGAACGTTTCCTCTCTATGTCAGCCTTAAGGACCTATGTGAAATGAGTTTGTAAAGCCTTAACCCAAATCTTCGCAGGCGTAAGTCCAGAATACAAAATAGCTTATAACTGAATGCTGAGGTCACAGCAAAGGCATTTGGAATGGTATGGAAATGGAAGTGGGTGCACTTCTTCATCTAAAGCTGAATCAGCTGACATTCAGTACCGTATACCGCCCATTTACAATGTGCAAATATATGTTGACCATAGTAAATCCTGGTAATCTAAATTAAACAGAAGTGGGCTAATGGGCCTTTACTCACATTACTATCAATTTGAAGTTAATGCTATGATACTACTTTCATTTACATAATGCTTTATGGTTGCCAACCCTACAGGTCTCCGGGAATGAAGGATTAATCTCCTGGATACTGCTGTGAGACACCCAGAAGAAAAATCATAGGGGAATTAAAAATAAAATTGTGTGGTTTCTTTTCATTTTCTGCAAAGGGATATAGACAGGCTAAGTGAGTGGGCAAAAATTTGGCAGATGGAGTATAATGTGGGCAAATGTGAGGTTATCCACTTTGGCAGAAAAAATAGAAAAGCAAATTATAATTTAAATGGTGAAAAATTGCAAAGTGCTGCAGTACAGAGGGACCTGGTGGTCCTTGTGCATGAAACACAAAAAGTTAGTATGCAGGTACAGCAAGTAATCAGGAAGGCAAATGGAATGTCGGCCTTTATTGCAAGGGGGATAGAGTATAAGAGCAGAGAAGTCCTGCTACAACTGTACAGGGTATTGGTGAGGCCATACCTAGAGTACTGTGCACAGTTTTGGTCTCCGTATTTAATGAAGGCTGCATTGGTGGCTGTTCAGAGAAGGTTCACTAGGTTGATTCCAGCGATGAGGGGGTTGACTTATGAAGATAGGTTGAGTAGTTTGGGCCTATACACAATGGAGTTCAGAAGAATGAGAGGTGATCTTATTGAAACATATAAGATAATGAGGAGGCTTGACAAGGTGGATGCAGAGAGGATATTTCTACATATAGGGGAAACAAAAACTAGGGGACATAGTCTCAGAATAAGGGGTCGCCCATTTAAGGAATTTCTTCTCTCAGACGGTTGTAAATCTATGGAATTCTCTGCCCCAGAGAGCTGTGGAGGCTGGGTCATTGAATATATTTAAGGTGGAGATAAACAGATTTTTGAGTGATAAGGGAATAAAGGGTTATGGGGAGCGGGCAGGGAAGTGGAGCTGAGTCCATGATCTTATTGAATGGCGGAGCAGGCTCGAGGGGCTAAATGGCCTACTCCTGCTCCTATTCCTTATGTTCTTTGAAAATGTTCTTTGAAAAGTTTGACAGGGCAGGGCAGGGCGGTTGGAGGTGGGACGAGATTTGATGTAACCTCCAGGAATATATCTAACTAGACTTGGCAACCCTAACGCAAATGCAGCAGCCATTCTGTTCCAATAATCTGCCACAACAAATCATGAAATGAATTGGCAGCTATTCATCTCAATTATGAAATGGCATCGTGGATTGAGGACAGTGTACACTGTCAAGTCGTCATCTGCAAAAGCATGCTTCCAATATGCTTAAAAATCTCCAAAGAAAAATAAAATATGTTATCAAAAATACCAGCTATCAGGGAGGAAAGATTTCTTTAAAGATCCATTGTAATGAGAGGTCCTTTTGTCCTCTGTATCTAAACAAAACTCCACTGCACTGATATGCATGCCAAAAATGCACACATATCTCATCATGTGTGTAATTCTAGAAATACAAAATGGCACTTACATCTCCAAAACGCTCAGCAACAAAATTCATCCTTGGGTGCTCTGCACAATCTCAAAGCATGAGTCTTTATTAGACTCAACAAATTTTGTCTCAGATTTCTGTTTGCACTGCTGTCTTCAATTGTTACTTGTCACTTGGAGTTAATTTTGAAGTCGGCACCCCGTGAAATTCAACAAGAATTTCATCTGCAGGTGCTATGGTGGTGCTGAGTGTTAGCACAATAATGCTCAGTGCCTTGGGCTGGGGAAAGACTTGGGTTTGATAATGGCTGCACTCAGTTCCCATTATGAAATAAGTCTAGCAGAAGCTCCAGCAGGGGATAGGGGAAATCAACTCCTGGTACAAGGCCAGCTAGATGAAGGAAGATGATACAGTTTTGTCATTGGCGTTTCAGTAAAATGTAGTGGTGGTTATGTGAAATTGTAATACTGGTGTCGATTTTAACTTGGGAGGGATCATTGCAAGGTGGGTGTTCAAAATGGTGAACACACCCGGAAGTCTGAAAGCTTGTGAGGCATCGGCCGAATCTAACTGCCGAATCTCATTTTAATATCTGAAATCAGTTCCCCGCCCAAAGCTAGCGGGAATGACATTAAGGTTGATGGATGGGAGTGGGATTCGGATCAGGAGGCGGCTACCACTGAGAATTCCAGCAAATGGTAGCCGACATAAAGCAACTGCTTGGGAGGGCTTCCAAACAGACACTGGTGTAGGGAGGGCAGGGGCAGGGGAGGCCCAAAGATTGCTTCTGGAGTTCAGGGCTCTTGCTCCTCCTAACCTTCAATTAATAAAAAATATTACTTAACTTGGCCTTTTCTGGCCACTCTCCTGCATCCTTTGATACCACACAGGCCTCTCCACCCACCCCCTCCCAGCTGCCCCCCCGCCCCCTCCCCACGCCCCGGAATCTTTGTTCAAATCACGTCACATGCCATTGATGAAATTCCCATGATATTTAGATTTAAATTAGGCCCAGGCTAAAGGGTAAAATACCGGTTGGTGGGAACGATGTGGCCTAGACAACCTCGTGCTGGCAAGAGATTCCAAACATCTCATCGAACCCGCCAAACTGGCAGAAGCCTGGTATAGCGAGTAAGATCATCGGGTGGAGTTTCAAATCAACCCTAATATGCCCATTTGAACTGTGAAAAATACGTGTCGGTTAATGGTGGTTGTGGTGATGATGGAAGAAATTTGAGATGGTGAATTAAGAGTATCATAAAAGAAGTGCATTACAAAATACAGGTACAACGTCCCAAATCCGGAATTCCAAAAACCGGAATTGTTCAAAAACCGGACATTTTTTAGAAAAGCGCATTGCAGATGGAGTCATCCGACGTGCGCTTGGTCCGAGCCTTGCCGAATGACCCACGACCTCGACCCACGTGTGACCCGACCCGACCTGACCCGACCCGATCTGACTCATGCTCTGTTTTAATGTCTGACCCGAAATCTGGAGAAATACGAAAATCGGCCCGGCCTCGTCCCCAAGTTTGCTGGAATTTGGACGTTGGATTTTCTTCTCTAAAATCTGGAAAAACCCAAAAACTGGCACGGCCTCTGTACCTGTATTAAAACTTAATAGGCCAGAATTTGCGGTTGCTATGGCAGCATTCTCTGAGAAATGGACAGCAATTTCGGGATTTGCATGCGCTAAATCCCGAACTTGCAATCCATCAACTTCTGATTTGACAGATGATCTGCACCGATGGAGAAATCCTAATTGTTGGCGCAGAGTTGGAATAATTGTTCACCGACTGCCCAACAATTACAAATGAAAATTTTACGGCTGACAACGTAAAAGGATACCTCCTGACAAATCCATGTAATTTTAAAAGCAGTATGAGGCCGGAAATGGAAGCATTTTAGGATTTTGTCCATGAAAATTTCAGAGGAAGCAGTTGCTACATTGAGGGTTTATTTTTTTTGGAACAATCTGGAATATAAGCTTCAAAGAATCCATACAGAAAGTGGAGGAAAGGTGGGGGGGAACCCTCATTACTAGAGCCTTCTAGGATTTAATGCGCAAAAACATCTATGATCATAAATAAATGAGAGACCTTCTGTTTGCTGATTGGAGCACCGGCCCACATGATCCCAGGTACGCTTACCCACACAGTGTGCCCCGGGATCCGTGGGCCACTATGCTGCCCTCTACTACGCAAGTGTGCATTCCATTCGGATACCGGCAGCGTAATCCATAGTTACACTGCTGACTGCAAAATACAGACCATTGGCTTAAGTGCAATTTATTCCGATCATGTATTGATACCAATATGGTCTAGTAATAACACTGAGACAAAAATATAAAAATAGAGAAAAACTGCCAAAAATAATGTTCAGCAAAATATTTTTTTAAATTCCACAAGTATCAAAAAACAGAGACTAGCCCAAAATGCTCTCTGCAAACCATCCAACCAGCTACTAATAAAATTCTCACTTAGTAATAGGAGTAGATTCTACTCACATTCCAACCATACTCCATTCTGAGGATGTTGGCATTCAATGATTAATTCTTTCCTGCATATATTGCATTTCAGTTGTTCCATTGCTGTTTGGAACCAGATGCAGAGGAGACCGAGGATGGTACAACAATGTACAACGGAGAATAGAACCGCATGAAGACAGGGGAGTGATTTCCAATTGGAGTGTAAACAGCTCAACACCTGACACCATTGAAACCCATGATGCAAAGGGGCTACAATTATTGAATTGTTTGTACCCGCACTTAATCCTGTGAAAGAGAACTACAGACAAGCACTTGGGTTTGTAACATCTACTTTAATTTCCTTTAGCAGAATAGGATCAGGGCCTGGATTTTTTAAGTGAGAGCATGGGCCTTGCACTGTTTTTTGGTAGGGTTACCAACTCTGGGTGGATGGATTCCTGGAGCTTTTATTACATGACCTCGCACCGCCAAACATCCCACCCAGTCAAACTGCCTCTTATCCCATCTCCTCTATTTTATAACAAATAAGAACATAAGAAATGGGAGCAAGGGTAGGTCACTTGGCCCTTCGAGCCTGCCCTGCTATTCAACAAGACCATGGCTGATCTTTTACCTCAACTCCGCCTTACCACACTATCCCCATATCTCTTAATTCCCTTAGTTCCCCAAAATGTATCGACCTCTGTCTTGAATATACTCAATGACTGAGCATCCACAACTCATTGGGGTAGAGAATTCACGACCCTTTAAATGAAGAAATCGCTCCTCATCTCAGTCCTAAATGGCTGACCCCTTATTCTGAGACTGTGACCCCGTGTTCTAGATTCCCCAGCCAGACGAAAAATTTTCTCAGCATTAACCTTGTCAAATCAAAGTGTTCAAAGAAAATGAGAAAAGCACATAATTGTTTTTAATGCCCCTATGATTTTTGTCTTACGTTGTTTGCAGCAGTGTCCAGGAGATTATTCTTTAATCCCTGGAGATTCCAGGACAAACCCTAGGGTGGGGGATGTAGAGGGCGTGGGGGGGGGGGGGGGGGGGGGGCGCTGGCACCCCCTAGCCACACAATGCGGCCTCTTCTGGTGGGGGCTGGTCAAATACGCCCCCACACAACAAAGGTCAGATTTCCATGGCATGCTCTGATTCCACAAGCTTTGACAGGGTCAATGGCAGCGGATAGACGAGGGCACTGCCTGCCATTTACATAGGGATGCGCTTTCCTATATTTATGGGCCCTTTTCAGCGGTGTCTACGTAGCATCATTCCTTACAATAAATTTATGAATTAGACTTTACCCTATGTAATCCTGACTGAAATAAACCAGTATTCTAGCTGTCTACATTCCAAGACTTTCCATTAAAAGGCAAGGAGAATGATGAGAGACATTGCTTCAAATATAGAGGCCAGCAGGAGAAACACAGGGCACAGAGACTGTTAACACAGAAGAGAGAACAGAGAAAATCAGAGGAGGCAGAGCCTGTGGTTTTGTCTCCCTACAATGATTATTATAAAGGACAACAATACTGCAGAAAAATACAATCACGATTCAAATCTATTTTAAAATTATAATGAGTTGAAGTCTCTCCAAAGACCACTTGACATCAGATAGCAATATATTCCATTCCATTTCCACTAGCCAAAAACAGAGTATAAAATTAAGCTACCTGAGTAGAATGTTCACTCTGCCTGGAGTCTGTCCTCCCAGTTTCTGAGAGTTGCGTTCTGTGGAGTGCTGTTGACAGAGTAGAGGTCCCATTAGCAAGCTGCTCTTCCGGACCCTGGTCATCAGTTGCATTAGATTCTTTGGAGACACAATTAGGTTCGATCCCTTCCACTTTTGAACGCTCTGCCTCCATAGAGACGTGATATCCATTCTCTTGTTCAGAGTCACGACTCTCCCGACTATCTCGGTTGAGGGAAGAACGGGAGATGACACCAAACTTTCGAGTCCGTTTGCCATTCTGTGTGGGACTTCCGCTCAGATCCGAGATGTCGCTGCTTGCCCTGGGTTCAATGTTGCTGCCATTGGAAGGAGGAAGAGGGGCTTTGCGTTTAATCCGACGCAGCATGATCAGGTAGATACATCCGCCATTCCAGCACTGGTCAGCCAGGTAACTGCAATACAAACAGATTGCCTTCATCAGCTAAATGTTTAAATCTAGAATGGATTAAAATAAGCATTCTGTATTTAGTGGGGATGAAATTCTTCCTTTCACAAATTTAACAAAATAAGTCAGTGAATAAAAACAGGATACCCTAATTTGTGCCCATGCTGACTTTTCCATTATCAACAGGAAAAGTTTCATCTCCACACACAAGGGATCACAATCCTCTCCCTCCGAGAATGCATTTCAGGGATTCATGTCTGCATTCCCCACAATTTTTGATTCATTAAAATGAATGGACAGAAATTCTTGGGGAGTGTGCACCCATATTCTTGCCACATGTTCACAGTGTGTAAAGTTCCCCACCAGCAGCGCAATTTCATAAACGGTAAGAAAGATGCATAAAAGGATCAATGGCAGCCGATAGAAGAGGGCACTGCCTGCCATTTACACACTCCCAATAAGGAGCCACATGTGAAGGGATCATGGGTTAGAGACAGGTCTGCAACACCATAGCACCAATCCCATGTCTTTAATTTATTTTATACATTTACAGGCAACACCACTGCAATAAATGGCCACTACTTTATTTACTTAATAACATTTCGTGGTAAACCTCAGTTCAGCAACAACTTGCATTTATATAGCACCTTTAACTGTCCCAAGGCGCTACACAGGAGCGTTATCAGACAACAACATTTGGCAACGAGCCACATGAGATATTAGGACAAAACTTGGTCAAAGAGGTAAGTTTTAGAGCATCTTAAAGGATGGGAATGAGGTAGAGAGGTGGAAAGGTTTAGGCAGGGAATTTCAGAGGTTAGAGCCTAGAGAGCTGAAGGCATGGTTGTCAATGATGGGGCAATGGAAATCATAGATGCACAAGTGGCCAAAATTGGAGGAATGCAGAGTTTTCAGAGGGTTGTAGAGCTGGAGAAGGTTACAGAGATAGAGAGGGGCGAGGCCATGGAAAGATTTGAACATATGGATGAGAATATTAAACTCGAGGCATTGCTGAACCAGGAGCCAATGGAGGTCAGCGAGCACAAGGGTTCTTGTGTGAATGGGACTTGGTGTGAATTAGGATATAGGCAGAAGAGTTTTGAATGAGCTCAATATTACGGAGGTTGGAAGATGGGAGGCCTCCAGAGTTCCTCCGACATCTCATCTGCAGCATGACTGGAGGTCCACTAGTATTTAAAAGAAACAATAAAGGAGTATTTAAACTTCTCAAGTGCTCCAAGTTCAGAAGTAGATCTACCTTTCACCAAATACAATTATTGGCTCAATTGGTAGCACTAACGCTTTTCAGCCAGAAGGCTGTGGGTTCAAGCCCCATTCAGGACATGAGCACATAATCTATAGAGACTCATACTACAGTTAAGGACTGAGGGAGTGTTGCCTTCTTGGAAATGTCACCTTTCAGATAAGATGTTAAGCTGAGATCTTGTCTGTTTTGAGGATGCAAAAGATCTCATGGCATTATTTGCAGGAGAGCAAAGAGTACGCTTGTTGTCTAGGCAAAATTTCTTGCTCAACCAGCAACACCAGAAACATATTATCTGGTGGTTCATTCGCTTGCTGTTTGTGGGAGCATAGTGTGTGCAAATTGGTGCTGCATTTCCTTACATAGCATTCACTGTACTTCAATGGTATTGCATTGAATGTAAAGATCTTTGGGATGTATTGATGACTAGAGCCAGAAATTTCCTCCCAGCTGCTCATGCTCTGCCATAGTAACTTCACTAGAAATGTGGCAGAAATCCTGTTCAATCGTGAAAATAGGGTTTCTACTGCACCTCTGGAGACGCTACAGCAGTGAAGCAGGAACAGCTCTGAGGAAATTTCCCCGTGGTGAAGTGCTATACAAATGCAAGCTTGTTTTCCTTAAAATGATCCTGAAAGTTATCTGATAAACAGTCCTAGTAACAGGTTCTGATTATACAAAGGAGAGGAATTGCTTCTCTCTCTCGTACTCTGCTCACACTGCTCGATACTCACAGTTGTTAGTCTATTCCCGACATTGGAATATCTATCTAGAGACAAAACACAGTCCGACACAATTGGGGTAACTGTAGAGAATCTGTCTCACAGGTGATCCTTTACCTCCCACTAAATGGGCAAGCAATCCAACCCCTACACTGCAAATGTATGTATTTTTCAAAAATCAGCATGAGTTAATTCAAAACATCTGCATGGTTTTTTTTTGTTAAAGAATTAGGAACTATTTGTTTTTTGAAATAAAACTTCCCCCGGATAATATATTTACACATGTAAGGACAGATGTTCTGTCTTTACTTTGCTAGAACATTTGCAATGACAGTCTGGCTCTCCTCCCTATGAGTATGACTGTCGTGGCTACACTTTGATATTGTTCTCTTCATTAAACTGATTAACTCAAGGTCTGGCCTGTAGTTAAATACTTAATTTTCTCCCACCCTGTGTTCTCTGCATGAGTCAACAAAAGTGGAAATCAGCTCTTTTCTTCTTAATTTGCATTAATTTCAGTAAACCCATTTTTGTAGCGGAGTACTAACCGTGAACAGATCATTCACAGATGTACATCACTCTTTGCTATTTTTACATTACAGGTGTTATTTTTTGATGAAACAGACAAAAAGTCCTGATATTGCTGGAGCTCTGCATAATTCCCATTGAGCCAACAAGCAGGACAATTGAATGCTACATTTTGAAAACTAAAAATGCCTTTAAAAATCTAGCAATAAAATGAGTTAATAACTAATAAGCTCCACTGTTTTCTTAGTGTTGCCTTGTAGGTGCAGCAGCTCCAATGCAGAACCACCAGTGTCTAATACTGAGAGGATGATTATGTTCACTTCAATGGACATTGCTCGAATGTGTAACCCACTAAATTGCATAAACGTATTGAGTCGCAACAACTCCCATCAAGGAATCTCTAGTATTTAAAATAACCTCTGTGATATATCACACAGATAATTCTAAGCACCTCATCAGCTCACTGTGCTAACAGTGAATTATTATAAGCTGCATTTGGCCACGAAGAAAACTATTCCCTCCTCCAACAAAATAGGTGCCACAATGCAATTTGATTAGTGCAAATGAAAATGCACATCTTACATGTCAAGCACTGTCAAAAAACTAGTACAGCCAGCAGAAAATTGTCACTTAAAGTAGTCGCACTGTATTTCATGATTGGTTTTTATCACTTCAGTTACCTTCTTCTCAAACTCGCCTCGTATTAAATACCTCGTACTAAACGCCGCTGATTGAGATTATGCAATCAGACAGGTTACCCATCAGTCAGCACTTTTACTACAATGTTACCATAGCTCACAGATAATTCACAAACACACACACACACATTATGCTAATAGCACTGATGAATATGTTTTTGTCTTACCTGCCTGCACATCAGTAAAGCAAATGCAACATTCATTTTTGAAAGAAGGAAAAGAGGTCTATCTTAAGAGAATGAAGTATCAAAGAAATAGTAACCAAATGAGTCAGCTTCTCTCCCTAAGCGAGCGAACGAGAGAGAGATGACAGGTGTTCAGAAAGCAGTACCCTGTGCTGAATCTCGCAGTGAAGCTCATGTACAGTCAAACGGAGTCCGTATAAAGGCTGCAGAGTATTAGCATTTGAAACACCACTTCTAACCTCCTCCAAACCCTTTACTCTTGTGGGCAGCAAACTGAATTAGAACGCTATGGACATTGGTTGGCCCAGGGCTAGCGCACTGTCAGAAGGCTTTTTGTAGATATTCAGTACACCAATTAAAATGTTACGCAGCCTCATGGAAAAGAATAACATTTTGCAAGCTTTTGCCTTGTGGGCTTCCTCGAGGCAGAGGTGGGAATGCAAACAAGAGAATAAACCATTTTACGTCTGTCAACAAACATATGGTTATATTTTTCAGATTCATTGGAATGTTTATGTAGAAGTGCTTATTCTAATATAAACAATAATTAATACAACTGAGAAAAAAAATTGCTTGATAGCATATTTCTGTTCTTTATTGGACTCAAATAACACTATGCGCAAATTGTGTGCTCGACTTAACTGTCAATGATGCAAACTTTTTCAGGTTGTCCCTTCAAATTTTAATTCTTCCCACGATACAATTGTCCTGGTTACCCTTATCCTTAGCAACACGCAGACGTAAAGCTGGACAAGGCCGAACTCTGATTATCCTATTAACTAGTTGGACATAAAGAAAACATTTGCAAAAATAATCCAGTGGCACAACTTTGTAAAAGCATGAACAGAACGATGTAGTGTCATGAGTGGGAACCACTTGCTTTGCAGAGCTTTATCTGTACTGTATTAAAGCTGCAGTGCCTCAAAAATGAGTTAGTGTGCTGTTACAACCTGGGGCTAGACTTTCCATTATTATCGCTATCGCCCAAAAATGGGCGATATTTCTGACGTTAGTGGTTGTTTTATTTTTCAGGATCACCGGAATAGCGCCCATTTTAAAAACTACTAGTTTCACCTTTTTAATTTGGGCGATAGCCTTAGCAGTGTGAAATAGGTGATAGGAATATATTCAATCGTGCAAGGCCGATGTTCATAGCAACAACTGTTCTGCGCATGTGCGTTTTTTTTATCAGTCAATTAACTTTTCCCACGATTCGGGGGGTCAGGAGTCATCAGGGAGGGAGAGAAAGAAGGAAGGTTGTGTCGAGGCAATGGAGATGGGACATGAGGAGTTGGGAGAGAGTGATGTTGCGGTGGTTGCAGGGAGAAGGAGGGCAAAAGCCTTTTCTGATGAAGCCAACGAAGCTCTGGTCCACGAGGTGGAGACTCGGTGGGGCCAATTAACCCAGGGTGGGTATGGGAAACCTCCCCCCCAGATAAACCAGCAAATATGGGCGGACATCGCCAAAGTGGTAACTTTGGCAGCCCATGACTTGAGAGTGCCGCAAGCGCTGGAACAGTCTGGTGGCACCTGCAAGAATAAGTATTAAATTATTCAATTTATAATTGTAATGATGCACTGACTCATTAATTAGAATGTAAATCTGCCAGATTGTAATTAAGCTGGGTAACCTTGGGTAGCAACCCTGTTAAGATTTAGATTGGGGTTGGAATTTGCGCCCCCAGGACTCTAACCCTGGGAGGGCAGGGCCCAGGACTCTAACCCTGGGAGGGCAGGGCCCAGGACTCCAACCCTGGGAGGGCAGAGCCCAGGACTCCAACCCTGGGAGGGCAGGGCCCAGGACTCCAACCCTGGGAGGGCAGGGCCCAGGACTCCAACCCTGGGAGGGCAGGGCCCAGGACTCCAACCCTGGGAGGGCAGGGCCCAGGACTCCAACCCTGGGAGGGCAGGGCCCAGGACTCCAACCCTGGGAGGGCAGGGCCCAGGACTCCAACCCTGGGAGGGCAGGGCCCAGGACTCTAACCCTGGGAGGGCAGAGCCCAGGACGCTAACCCTGGGAGGGCAGGGCCCAGGACTCTAACCCTGGGAGGGCAGGGCCCAGGACTCTAACCCTGGGAGGGCAGGGCCCAGGACTTCAACCCTGGGAGGGCAGGGCCCAGGACTCCAACCCTGGGAGGGCAGGGCCCAGGACTCCAACCCTGGGAGGGCAGGGCCCAGGACTCGAACCCTGGGAGGGCAGGGCCCAGGACTCGAACCCTGGGAGGGCAGGGCCCAGGACTCGAACCCTGGGAGGGCAGGGCCCAGGACTCGAACCCTGGGAGGGCAGGGCCCAGGACTCGAACCCTGGGAGGGCAGGGCCCAGGACTCGAACCCTGGGAGGGCAGGGCCCAGGACTCGAACCCTGGGAGGGCAGGGCCCAGGACTCGAACCCTGGGAGGGCAGGGCCCAGGACTCGAACCCTGGGAGGGCAGGGCCCAGGACTCTAACCTTGGGAGGGCAGGTGTCCCAGTCCGTGCAAATGTGCATTCGTAATCTGGCTGAGATGCCTTAAACTGAATCGACAGTATTATTATTTAAATGCTTTGATCGAAAATTGGGACTAAAGGAATGAGTGTAAACAGACAGACCGCAAACACTCGACATTTCTGCCACTTTAGTTTAGAAGGACAATTACTACATTTTATTACTGCTTGCGTGCTGGGAGCAACTCTTTAACTTGGGCACCATCTTTTTGGTTAGGTTGGTGGATGGGGGCATGACTGAGTGCTGAGGGGGCCGCTCAGCTTTGACCATACTGTGAGTCTTTCCGGCTGCTGTCAGTCACACAGTGACCCAGCCTGGACTGGGGGAGAGCTGCCCTGGCTCACTGTTTGCCCTGGGACACTTAGGACATTAGTTCCAGCCACACGGAGGTCTCCGAGCACAGCCCAGGGACACGGTACCCCCTCCCCTTATGGTCCAGTCATTGCCGAGCTCACCAGCAGTCCTGATTCCCACCCCTCGGGGACCTCCATCAATTGCAATAACCTGGCTCCATCCCCTTAGGCGGCGAATGGCATGGCCCATGGATGGGGCCTTTCCTGGCGAGGGAGTTAGTGTCACGCATAATTTCCTAACCACGATCTTATTAAATTTCTTCTCTGAACATAGATGTTATAACCATGCATCAATTGCATACAAACCGTATTAGCATATAACGTAAACGATGAATAGCATTGTGCGATGACTAATTGTGGATTACAATATCGATGTTTCCCTAATAGTACCTAGGCAATTAGCTTATGCTATGCTCTTGTCACATTTGCAGAAGAAGGTATCTAAGAATCGGGCAGATGCAGACGGACCGGAGGAGGGCCTGCAGATCTTTTTCAGTTAACCGACCTGGAGGAGCGTGCCTCAGCCCTTGTAGGGGCGCATAATTGTTCTGCCACCCGTGGTGATGCAGATCCCGTTGTTGCGCCACTGAGTAATGTGTAAACCAGTGGTAATTTAAAGTAATTTAATGCCATTTGATTATAATATATGAATGATGTAATGTTATGCATGCAGCTTCTGTACTCTTCTGTATTCTCATATTAATCATATGTAACGTCTCTCGTTCAAATTTATTGCGGTAGTGTTGCTCCTCGTACATATGCCTGTGCAGCGCAAGCATTTTCATGCCTACCCTTCTCTTCTACTAACCTCAATTATGTTTTCCAGCTCCCCAGGCTCAACGGGAAGCCCCTGGAGCATCACCCCAATTGCTGCAGGTCGTGCTGACCATGGGAGAAGAAGAAGATACAATCGAGGAGGATGATGAGCCTCAAGGGTCGGCTGCAGTACCTGCGGCCTTGTCATCCTCAATGGATGAAGTAGCGGGGCCAAGTGGCTTGCAGCAGGGCACTCCGAGTGGTCCAGTGCCCACACCGACCCCGCGGAGGTTGGGTCAGCGAGGTAAGCAAGCGCAGCGACGGGCAGATGTGAACCAGGACACAGTGTCTCTGTTGAGGGTGAGCGTCAACATTGGTCGAGAGCTTCTCCAAGCAATTGGTGGGTTGACCGGCAACATTGCCACACTATCTGCGCAAATCTCGGAAGACATGGCGCAGATGGTAGCGGCAATGTGGCGAATGGCTGATTCCGTCGATGCCATGCGGCAGGCGATGGTTAGGGATACGGCACTGCACCCCAAGGTGCCGTACCACCAACAACGTCGACAGATGCGAGTCAGGAGGAGGCAGTTTCTTCTGACTCAGAAGACATTTCTTTGATGTCATCTCCTCAGCCCCCTGAATTGAATCTGCCAACGTCACCCCCCACCCCCCCACCCGCCACCCCCCCACCCCCCCACCGCCACTGCAGCAGCCCTCGAGATGCTCTACTGCAAGACAACTTGGCCCCGTTACCAGGGATGAAAGTGCGAAAGGGGGGGCTTATGATCGGGGGGGGGGGGGTAAAGGTAGAGGAGGGAAGGTAGCGGGGAGGGGGGGGGTGGTCCTAATCTATTTTTATTAAAATTGTTGCCTGTGCTTATTGTTATTAAAAATTTGTTGAATGTTGTGGTGGTGGAAGGATGTTTTTGTAGTGTTATCGTTATTTAAAATTTATTGTTAGGTGAAAAATTTAATTGACAGTTGGAGGTGGGGGGGAGATGGGTGTTATAGTTTGTTGATCATTTTTTTAATATCTATTGTTAAATTATTAATTTTTTTTTAATGAACTTTACAATTGTTGTGCAGTGTCTTCTAATAATGTAAGGTTAAACATCAATACAAGGGTTGCAAACAATGGCTAGACCAGGCCAGAAAAGGATGAAACGTAACTCAACTGTAACCATCACCAAACTAACTTCATGCAAAGCGTTCCTTTATGAGCTGCTGACGCAACAGTCTTGCAGCTGCGTAACTACCACGGGGCTTTTTCCAGTGGTGTGGGGGGTGAGCGGTGGAGGCATGGGTTCAACACCAGGCTGATTGCCCTCCCCAATGTCCTTGTCCTCCTCTTCCGCCTCCCCTCTCTCCTGAGGTGGGCCGGCGGTCCGATCTGGCAATTGTTGTCCACTCCTGATAGCTAGATTATGCAACATGCAGTACACCACAATGAACTCAGCAACCTATTCAGGATGAACTGGATTCACTGGAGTTCAGAAGAATGAGAGGGGACCTCATAGAAACGTTTAAAATTCTGATGGGTTCAGACAGGTTAGATGCAGGAAGAATGTTCCCAATGTTGGGGAAGTCCAGAACCAGGGGTCACAGTCTAAGGATAAGGGGTAAGCCATTTAGGACCGAGATGAGGAGAAACTTCTTCACCCAGAGAGTGGTGAACCTGTGGAATTCTCTACCACAGAAAGTTGTTGAGGCCAATTCACTAAATATATTCAAAAAGGAGTTAGATGTAGTTCTTACTACTAGGGGATCAAGGGGTATGGCGAGAAAGCAGGAATGGGGTACTGAAGTTGCATGTTCAGCCATGAACTCATTGAATGGCGGTGCAGGCTAGAAGGGCCGAATGGCCTACTCCTGCACCTATTTTCTATGTTTCTATAGTGTAGGTTGCCTCCTGAGTGGCCCAGGCATCTGAAGCGCTGCTTCAGAACTCCCAAGTGTCTTTTCGACGATATTGCGTGTGGCTATATGGCTTTCGTTGTAGTGCTTCTCGGCTTCTGTCTGGGGCTTGCGCGGGGGGTCATGAGTCAGCTAGCAAGGTCATAGTCTTTATCCACCAGCTTCCAACCATGATCTTCTGGCTGACTCTTAAACAGGTCAGGGACAGTGCTCTCACGCAAGATGTGCACATCATGGATGCTCCCTGGAAAATGTGCTTACTGGCATGATTATTTGCTTTTGGTCGAAACAAGCTGCACATTCAGAGTGTGGAAGCCCTTTCAGTTCCAAAACACCTCTGCACCCAACCACATCAAGCAGCCTTTTATTAAACCTCCTCCTATTTACAAAATGGTGTCCATACTGCCGGGTTGAGGTCAGGTGAGTGCAGCTTTTCTTGCGCGTCTTTTTGGGCGAGCGATCATTTGGGTAGTATATGGGCGAGATGCCAAAAGTAGCGCTCGGCGATAATGTAGGCAATAGTTGGGCGTTAGTTTCCATTATAAACAGTATTCTGGGCCTTGCACGAGGATGACATCATATATATTTTTTAAATAGGCCGGGTGATTCAGCTCATTCTTGTATGCTGAAAGTTGTGCCGGCGATAAATGAGCGATAATCGGGCGTTAGTTTCTATTTTTCATCAAATATAGGCGATAGCCTGAATCTCAGCACTTATATGGGCGAATATGTGCCGAAAGTCTAGCCCCTGATGTTTTTAGTGCATTATGTTACAAAGACATTTGTATTTTCTCTCAAAGAGCATGGGAGCTTATAACCTGCACAAGTTTGAATCCCAGGACTTTCATACATGCCATTCTAGAAAGCTGCCGGCAAGGCAAGCGACTCGATATTTACTTTCTACAAATGGCCAAGCTCCCTGCAGAGGCATGACAGGCACTGAAAACGGGCCTACAGGAATTTTAACCCCATTATACCCCATTGTCCTAATCCCTACCCTCACACAGACATTTTCTTCCTTTCAATTCAACCTGGTGCTTTTCTTCCACTCCCCCTTAACTCAGATATTCATTCCCCTCTCCATTCCAGCTGGCTCTCTTCTTGGCCCGCCTCAGTTCAAGCAGTCACTCGTTCCCTCAAAGCTCCATTCCAAAGCTCCCAGCTTCTGCTCCTTTTTCTCTCTCTTTCCTATCCCCATCTCCTCCTCCCCACCCCCCCCCCCCCCCCGCCCCACACCTCATTGCCATTCATTCTCCCTTTCCTATTTCCATCAGCACCTGAGTCCTGTTGCTAATGGAAGGGATTCTGATTACTGGATACTGCTTGGTTGGTGCTGTTTGTTGTCTGCAAATTCTGTCACACTGACTGTCTGCGAAATGTTGCTGGCTGACATTTATGAATCTTGGGCCTTCAGGTCTGTATTGCTTATTACCAGTAGCCCAGCAAGGAACCTACAGTCAAATGATGCTGAGCCACTAATCATTAATACTTAATACATTGCAACCGTGATTTTCGGTACAGTACTAAATGCCGCTCATAGTATTTAGAATTATTGCAATTTTATGTTATGTCATGTATAATAGATTAACAGGGTTACCAATCTATGGTCATTGAAAAACTGAACTATGGGAACTTGTTACCATTGCCACACACTGTGCATACAGTTTCAACAATCTGTCTACCAATATCCCCAAATACTTTCCCTGTGCCAATTCAAACACTGTATCCTGTACACAAACACTGTTTTGTTTCTAGTACCAAGGTTTATTTTCCTTTCCAAGTCTCATCACTTTGCATTTGTTGATAATAAATTTATTTATCATTTCTCATCCCAACTTTCCAGTCTATCTAGATCCCTCTGCACCTGAGCAGCCTGCTCTTGTTTGTTTGCAATCCCTGACCACCTTGGTAGAATTGACTAATTTTTGACAATTATGTCACCATTCCTGCTGCATAGAATCATAGAATGGTTACAGCACGGAAGAAGGCCATTCGGCCCGTTGAGCCCATGCCAGCACCTCAACTAGTCTCACTCCCCTGCCCTTTCCCCATAGCAGTGCAAATTTCTCTCCTTCAGATACTTATCCAACTCCCTTTAGAAAGCAGAGATTGAGTCTGCCTCCACTACCCCTTCAGGCAGTGCATTCCAGATCCTAATCACTCGCTGTGTAAAAACGTTTTTTCTTATGTCACCTTTGGTTCTTTTGCCAATTACCTTAAAGGTTTACTTAACCCATTGATATCAATGTGATTTGTAAAGGTCCCAGCACTAATCTTTGGGTCACTCCACTATTTACTTCCTGGCATTCTGACACAGCTCCATATATTGCAATTCTCTGTCTCCTTTGGTGCAGCCATGTAGCAATCCACTTCAATAACTGCCACTGATTCCATCTATGTTATTGGTTCAGCCTCCCATGTAATGCTGCATTCAAAGTCCTTGCTGAAGTCTAGATATACAATATCTGTAGAGTTCCCTTTGGCTATAAGCTCCAATACTTCCTCAAAGAATTATAACAGGTTTGTCAAGCATGATCTCTCCACCACACCTCCTCCACACCCCCATAAAGCCATGCTGACTAACCAAAATGACCTTGTACATCTCTAGATGTTTCAGGATGCCTTTCTTTACAATAGCCTCTAACATTTCATCTATCACAGATATCAGGCTCAACATCAGGCCTTTTTTGAATACTGGCATTATGTTTACTTCTATCATTTGATTCAATCCCAGGGGTTTATGCCAGGACATGGTTTTGGCTGGAGTGGAGAGTGTATATATTATGATACATAAGATATCAAAATTGTGTGGGACAGGCTGGATGGACCCGAGGGTCTTTTCATATCCTTCATTGTTCGCATGTTTGAGTGTGCCAGATAGCCGGCGATTTTCAGGGCCATATGATTATAGACATACAGTCAAAACTGTGACGATAAAATTACTGGGGAGATTATAGACTAAATCCGAATCAAGAATAGACTTGCACAGAAGGAGAGAGTAAGTAAAGAAAAAGTCAAGAGGCAAAGCCAATTTTAATTAGCAGCATGTTTTAAAATGTTCATATTCTGTCTTTCACAATTTACATTCCATTGAAGTAAGCTACCATCTGGTTCCTATAACACCAGACCATATAGTCATCAGGAACTCATCGCACCTTACCAAGACTGTTCAAAATTAGTTTGGGTTAAATTGCTGGTTAATGGAACATATCCCAACTGTAAAAGCAGAGTAGACAATGGTAATGCAGTAGATGTAATTTATCTAGATTTTCAAAAGGCCTTTGATACGGTCCTCCATAATAGACTGATGAACAAGATCAGAGAATGCAGAGTCAGGGGACAAGTAGCAGAATGGATAGCCAGCTGGCTTCAAGACAAAAAGCAGAGAGTAGGGGTAAAAGATGGCAGAAGGTGGATAGTGGTAATTCACAAGAATCAGTGCTGGGACCACTGTTGTTCACAATTTATATTAACGATTTAGGCTTTGGAATCAAAAATACAATTTCTAAACTTTTTGGCTACACCAAATTGTCAATTGTCAAGATAGTCAATACTGAGGAGGACTGCAACAAATTACAGGAGGAGATTAATAAACTTGCAGAATGAACATATAATTGGCAAATGAAGTTCAACACAGATAAATGTGAGGTATTACATTTTGGTAGGAAGAATAGGGGGGTCACTTATTACCTGAAGGGTGAGAGTCTAGGTGGGGTAGAGGAACAAAGGGATCTCGGAGTACAAATACACAAGTCGCTAAAAGTTGCGACACGGGTTAGTAAGGCCATAAAAAAGCAAACCAAGCACTAGGGTTTATTTCTAGAGGTATAGATTTGAAAAATAGGGAAGTTATGCTAAACTTGAATCGAATCTTGGTTAGACCACACTTGGAGTACTGCGTACAGTTCTGGTCGCCATATTATAAAAAGGATATAGAAGCACAGGAGAGAGTGCAGAGAAGATTTACAAGAATTATACCAGAAGTGTGAGGGTATACATATCAGGAAATGATGAAGAGGCTGGGTCTCTTCTCTTGAAAAAAGAAGGCTGAGGGGTGACCTAAGAGTATAATTATGAAAGGTTTTGATAAGAGTGGATAGAGAGAGAATGTTTCCACTTATGGGGAAGAGCATAACTCGAGGCCATCAATATAAGATAGTAACCAAGAAATCCAATAGCGAATTCAGAAGAAAATTCCTGACCTAAAGAGTGGTGAGAATGTGGAACTCGCTACCACAGGGAGTGGTTGAAGCGAATAGTATAGATGCATTTAAGGGGAAGCTATACAAGCAAATGAGGGAGAAGGGAATAGAGGGTAATGCGGATAGCTTTCAATGAGGAAAGATGGGAGGAGACTCGAGTGGAGCATAAACGCCGGCATGGACATGATGGGCCAAATGGCCTGTTTCTGTGCCATATATCCTATGTAATCCTATGTAAAGTAACCAGCTGGTAACTTCCTTCACTCTTAGGTAGGATGAGGGAAGCAGAACACTGGTACTTTAAAACATACCGTTGATGAAAAATGTCAAGTTATGATGCTCCTGTTATTGTAAAATAGCATATCCTCTGCTTTATCTTGAGCCAAAACCATGTGAGTTAGCCTGGGATCAGTGATAGCACTCTTGCCTTTGAGTCAGAAGGTTGTAAATTCAAGTCCCACTCCAGAGGCACATGATCTAGACTGACAATCCAGTACACTATTGAGGAAGTGCTGCACTGTCAGAGGTGCCATCTTTTGTATAAGATGTTCAACTGAGGCCCTGCCTGCTCTCTCAGATGAACTCAAGAGATCCCATGGCACTACTTTGAAGAAAAGCAGGGGAGTTCCTGACCAATATTTATCCCTCAACTAATATCACTAAAACAGATTATCTGGTCATTATCACAGTGCTGCTTGTGGGATCTTGCTGTGCGCAATTTGGCTACTGAGATTCCTACGTTACAACAGTGATTACACTTCAAAAATAATCAATTGGCTGTAAAGCACTTTGGGACGTCTTGAAGTTATAAAAGGCGCTAGATAAATGCCAGTCTTTATATTCCTTTCCTTTAGCTCAATAATGGCCCTGTGGCAACAAGAGCAGGTCAGAGGCTGGGTATTCTGCAGCGAGTGTCTCCCCTCCGGACTCCCCAAAGCCTTTCCACTATCTACAAGGCAAAAGTCAGGAATGTGATGGAATACTCTCCACTTGCCTGGATGAGTGCAGCTCCAACAACACTCAAGAAGCTCGACACCATCCAAACAAAACAGCCACTTGATTGGCACCCCATTCACCACCTTAAACATTCACTCCCTCCATCACCGATGTACCATGGCTGCAGTGTGTACCATCCAGAAGATGCATTGCAGCAACTCACCAAGGCTTCTTCGGCAGCACCTCCCAAACCCGTGACCTCGACCACCTAGAAGGACAAGGGCAGCAGGCGCAGGGGAACACCACCACCTCCACATTTCCCTCCAGGTCGCACACCATCCTGACTTGGAAGTACATCACCGTTTCTTCATCGTCGCTGGGTCAAAATCCTGGAACTCCCACCCTAATAGCACTGTGGGACTACCTTCACCACATAGACTGCAGCGGTTCAAGAAGGCGGCTCACTACTACCTTCTCAAGGGCAATTAGGGATGGCCAACAAATAAAACAAAATTGTGGTCGGAGGCTTCCTGCGGGCAGACACTCCCGACCAAATTTTTTTTTACAAAATTAGCTGGTGGTCCCAGAGGAACATAGACCTGCGATCCGAGGCCTCCATTCGCAGTCCAGCGTATGGGTCCACGCATCCCAGGAATGTAAGCGCAACCTGGAGTCACGTGGGCCTGGACCACCAATGAACATGGAGTATTCTCATTGATAATAATGGTGAGTTCCGTTTGTAGGAGCTCCCATTATGATCAATGAGAATACTCCCCAAAACACAGAAACATAACATAATAAATTTAAAAAACACTTCATATTTAAAAATTAATTGAAATTGAATTTAATTAAGAGTGTCAGACAAACATTTATTTTTTTAAAATTTTTTAATATGTTTTAATAGGGGTAAAACTTACCTTAATGAACAGGGCTTTTAATATAAAAATTAGTGATATAATTTAATTTTTATATTTTTTAAAACTCTTATGCTGGTAAAAGCAGCACCAAGAACTCTTCGGGCGCGTGTGCACATCGTACGCACCCAGTGAGGCTGTAACCTACGGTCCATTATTTTTTTTTAGACACAGGAAAAGATTATTATACCCAACAATTTTCTATGTTATGTACCAATTTACTGTGTGGCACTGAATAAAAGGCCTTGCTAAAGTCTAGATAAACAATATCCAATATAAATGAGAGTTAAGCCATTTCAGAATGAAATCAGGAAGCACTTTTTCACACAAAGGATCGTGGAAATCTGAAGCTCTCTCCCCTAAAAAGGTGTGGCTGCTGGATCATTTGAAATTTTCAAGACTGAAACTGATAGATTTTTGTTGGGTATGGGTATCAACAAATATGGACCAAAGGCAGGTAAATGGAGTTGAGGTGCAGATCATCCATGATTGAATTGAATTGCGGTCTAAATGGCTTACTCCCATTTCTATGTTCTCATGTAACAAGCCTATTCTTTTTTGACGAATCTCACACTACCTGCTCACCTCCTCACCATATCGTTCAATCACTTCTAGCTCCAGATAAATGTCTACTTGCTGCTTAAACCCATTTATATTGCTCGCTTCAATATCCTTCCCAGTACAATATTACTGCTGAGCTTCTGTGCTCACTCCTAACTCACGTATTTTAAAGCTGGGGCCTGTGGGATTTCAACCCTTCACACAAAGAACAGATTTCCTGAATTTCCATTTTAAATTTTCTTCATAATCCTGAAAACGCAAATTAGGTCAACTAATAACCATCACAGTCTGTAAACCGAGGTTGGCACATTGAACAACAGCAGGTTACAGTAACATCATGTCACCAATAACATCTGTTGAAACTAGAAGTAAAAATAGACACAAATGCATTGCAAATTTATGCACCAAAACGCAAAGCAAATCTGTCGCAGTGAAAACTTACCCTGTTGGCCAATTTGATGAGATTTCTGCACCGTTTTGAATGTTCCTATCAGGGAATTTATCTCGTCTTCAAACCTGCCAGTACAGTGACAGTGACATTAGCGATACACTGAGCAGTACACAGTGCAGATAAGAATTTCATTTTCATTTTTACTAGATATTTATGCTCTCCAATGGGAGTTTCAGTTCCAGTCAACTTGAAATTTATTGAACCTCCAAATGATCCTCCTCATTAAGTAAACTCCCCAAATTTAAACTCAGCGCATCAGAAGCACAAAAACCTTTGGCTCCAGATGTTATAAAACAAATGCCCTGATTATTTGTGTCCAATTTGTGGACAACACTAATGAAAGCAGAACACTTTTCTCATCAGAAACTCTTGACAACTCGTCGCAAAAAGTGCAATAGAAATCGCTTCTTTGTTTCACTAAGCGGTTTTCAAAGCTGTAGCTCTATTCCCTTTGTTAAGAGCTGAAAGTGTTACAACGTAAAAGCAAACTGTGGAAGTGCAAATATTTGGCTAGCACAGCTCCACAGCCATTCAGGTCCTTGCATCGTGTCAAAAGAACTGATTCAGACAGAAAGCTTGAAAAGTACTCTGTGACTAATGATGTCATTTCCAATTCCCTAACCTTGTTGTGCTGGAGGATTTACCTTAATCATTATAACGGTAACTCAGCAGACATCGCACCATTATAAACATAATTTACAGACACCTTACCATTATAAACGTAACTCACTAGACACCTTACCATTATAAACATAACTCACCAGTGACTGCACCATTATAAACATAACTCAGCAGACACTGCACCATTATAAACATAACTCACCAGTGACTGCACCATTATAAACATAACTCAGCAGACACTGCACCATTATAAACATAACTCACCAGACACTGCACCATTATAAACATAACTCACCACACACTGCACCATTATAAACATAACTCACCAGACACTGCACCATTATAAACATAACTCACCAGTGACTGCACCAGTATAAACATAACTCACCAGACACTGCACCATTATAAACATAACTCACCAGACACTGCACCATTATAAAAAAAACTCACCAGACACTGCACCATTATAAACATAACTCACCAGTGACTGCACCATTATAAACATAACTCACCAGACACCGCACCATTATAAACATACATCACCAGACACCGCACCAGTATAAACATAACTCACCAGACACCGCACCATTATCAACATAACTCACCAGACACCGCACCATTATAAACATAACTCACCAAACACCGCACCATTATAAACATAACTCACCAGACACCGCACCATTATAAACATAACTCACCAGACACCGCACCATTATAAACATAACTCACCAGACACCGCACCATTATAAACATAACTCACCAGACACCGCACCATTATAAACATAACTCACCAGACACTGCACCATTATAAACATAACTCACCAGACACTGCACCATTATAAACATAACTCACCAGTGACTGCACCACTATAAACGTAACTCACCAGACACTGCACCATTATAAACATAACTCACCAGACACTGTACCATTATAAACATAACTCACCAGACACTGCCCCAGTATAAACATAACTCACCAGACACTGCACCATTATAAACATAACTCACCAGACACTGCACCATTATAAACATACATCACCAGACACTGCACCAGTGTAAACATAACTCACCAGTGACTGCACCATTATAAACATAACTCAGCAGACACTGCACCATTATAAACATAACTCACCAGACACTGCACCATTATAAACATAACTCACCAGACACTGCACCATTATAAACGTAACTCACCAGTGACTGCACCATTATAAACATAACTCACCAGACACTGCACCATTATAAACATAACTCACTAGACACTGCACCATTATAAACATAACTCACCAGTGACTGCACCATTATAAACATAACTCACTAGACACCTTACCATTATAAACGTAACTCACCAGACACTGCACCATTATCAACATAACTCACCAGACACTGCACCATTATAAACATAACTCACCAGACACTGCACCATTATAAACATAACTCACCAGACACTGCACCATTATAAACATAACTCACCAGACACTACACCAGTATAAACATAACTCACCAGACACTGCACCATTATAAACGTAACTCACCAGACACTGCACCATTATAAACGAAACTCACCAGACACTGCACCATTATAAACATAACTCACCAGTGACTGCACCATTATAAACATAACTCACCAGACACTGCACCATTATAAACATAACTCACCAGACACCACACCATTATAAACATAACTCACCAGACAGCGCACCATTATAAACATAACTCACCAGACACCACACCATTATAAACATAACTCACCAGACACTACACCATTATAAACATAACTCACCAGACACTGCACCATTATAAACATAACTCACCAGACACTGCACCATTATAAACATACATCACCAGACACTGCACCATTATAAACATAACTCACCAGACACTGCACCATTATAAACATAACTCACCAGACACCGCACCATTATAAACATAACTCACCAGACAACACACCATTATAAACATAACTCACCAGACACCGCACCATTATAAACATAACTCACCAGACACCGCACCATTATAAACATAACTCACCAGACACCGCACCATTATAAACATAACTCACTAGACACTGCACCATTATAAACGTAACTCACCAGTGACTGCACCATTATAAACATAACTCACTAGACACCTTACCATTATAAACGTAACTCACCAGACACTGCACCATTATCAACATAACTCACCAGACACTGCACCATTATAAACATACATCACCAGACACTGCACCGGTATAAACATAACTCACCTGACACTGCACCAGTATAAACATAACTCACCAGACACTGCACCATTATAAACATACATCACCAGACACTGCACCATTATAAACATAACTCACTAGACACCTTACCATTATAAACATAACTCACCAGACACTGCACCATTATAAACGTAACTCACCAGTGACTGCACCATTATAAACATAACTCACCAGACACCGCACCATTATAAACGTAACTCACCAGACACTGCACCATTATCAACATAACTCACCAGACACCTTACCATTATAAACATAACTCACCAGACACTGCACCATTATAAACATAACTCACCAGACACCGCACCATTATAAACATAACTCACCAGACACTGCACCATTATAAACATAACTCACTAGACACCTTACCATTATAAACATAACTCACCAGACACTGCACCATTATAAACATAACTCACCAAACACTGCACCATTATAAACGTAACTCACCAGTGACTGCACCATTATAAACATAACTCACCAGACACCACACCATTATAAACATAACTCACCAGACACTGCACCATTATAAACATAACTCACCAGACACCACACCATTAGAAACATAACTCACCAGACAGCGCACCATTATAAACATAACTCACCAGACACCACACCATTATAAACATAACTCACCAGACACTGCACCATTATAAACATAACTCACCAGACACTGCACCATTATAAACATAACTCACCAGACACTGCACCATTATAAACATAACTCACCAGACACTGCACCATTATAAACATAACTCACCAGACACTGCACCATTATAAACATAACTCACCAGACACCGCACCATTATAAACATAACTCACCAGACACCACACCATTAGAAACATAACTCACCAGACACCGCACCATTATAAACATAACTCACCAGACACCGCACCATTATAAACATAACTCACCAGACACCGCACCATTATAAACATAACTCACCAGACACCGCACCATTATAAACGTAACTCACCAGACACCGCACCATTATAAACATAACTCACCAGACACCGCACCATTATAAACATAACTCACCAGACACTGCACCATTACAAACATAACTCACCAGTGACTGCACCATTATAAACATAACTCACCAGACACTGCACCATTATAAACGTAACTCACCAGTGGCTGCACCATTATAAACATAACTCACTAGACACCTTACCATTATAAACGTAACTCACCAGACACTGCACCATTATCAACATAACTCACCAGACACTGCACCATTATAAACATACATCACCAGACACTGCACCGGTATAAACATAACTCACCTGACACTGCACCAGTATAAACATAACTCACCAGACACTGCACCATTATAAACATAACTCACCAGACACTGCACCATTATAAACATAACTCACCAGACACTGCACCATTATAAACATAACTCACCAGACACTGCACCATTATAAACGTAACTCACCAGTGACTGCACCATTATAAACATAACTCACCAGACACTGCACCATTATAAACGTAACTCACCAGTGACTGCACCATTATAAACATAACTCACCAGACACTGCACCATTATAAACATAACTCACCAGACACTGCACCATTATAAACGTAACTCACTAGACACTGCACCATTATAAACATAACTCACCAGACACTGCACCATTATAAACGTAACTCACCAGACACTGCACCATTATCAACATAACTCACCAGACACCGCACCATTATAAACATAACTCACCAGACACCGCACCATTATAAACATAACTCACCAGACACTGCACCATTACAAACATAACTCACCAGTGACTGCACCATTATAAACATAACTCACCAGACACTGCACCATTATAAACGTAACTCACCAGTGGCTGCACCATTATAAACATAACTCACTAGACACCTTACCATTATAAACGTAACTCACCAGACACTGCACCATTATCAACATAACTCACCAGACACTGCACCATTATAAACATACATCACCAGACACTGCACCGGTATAAACATAACTCACCTGACACTGCACCAGTATAAACATAACTCACCAGACACTGCACCATTATAAACATAACTCACCAGACACTGCACCATTATAAACATAACTCACCAGACACTGCACCATTATAAACATAACTCACCAGACACTGCACCATTATAAACGTAACTCACCAGTGACTGCACCATTATAAACATAACTCACCAGACACTGCACCATTATAAACGTAACTCACCAGTGACTGCACCATTATAAACATAACTCACCAGACACTGCACCATTATAAACATAACTCACCAGACACTGCACCATTATAAACGTAACTCACTAGACACTGCACAATTATAAACATAACTCACCAATGACTGCACCATTATAAACATAACTCACTAGACACCTTACCATTATAAACGTAACTCACCAGACACCGCACCATTATCAACATAACTCACCAGACACTGCACCATTATAAACGTAACTCACTAGACACTGCACAATTATAAACATAACTCACCAATGACTGCACCATTATAAACATAACTCACTAGACACCTTACCATTATAAACGTAACTCACCAGACACCGCACCATTATAAACATAACTCACCAATGACTGCACCATTATAAACATAACTCACTAGACACCGCACCATTATAAACGTAACTCACCAGACACCGCACCATTATAAACATAACTCACCAATGACTGCACCATTATAAACATAACTCACCAGACACTGCACCATTATAAACGTAACTCACCAGACACTGCACCATTATCAACATAACTCACCAGACAACACACCATTATAAACATAACTCACCAGACACTGCACCATTACAAACATAACTCACCAGACACTGCACCATTACAAACATAACTCACCAGACACTGCACCATTACAAACATAACTCACCAGACATCGCACCATGTGGTAGCCGGTGTGCAACGACCGCCCCACGTTAAAAGAACGCATGCACAGGCATCTTCCACTACATCTCAAATCACTGGAGAGATACCACCAACAATGTCCCTGCAAGATCCCACAAGTCCCCTGTGAGGACAGATGCACCAACATCAGCGACCTCGGCCAGGCCAACATCCCCAGCACTCAAGCACTGACCACACTTGATCAGCTCCGCTGGGCAGGCCACATTGTTCACATGCCTGACACAAGACTCCCAAAGTAAGCGCTCTACTCAGAATTCCTTCACGGCAAACGAGCCAAAGGTGGGCAGAGGAAATGTTGCAAGGAAACCCTCAAAGCCTCCCTGATAAAGTGCAACATCCCCACTGACACCTGGGATTTCCTGGCCAAAGACTGCCCTAAGTGGAGGAAACGCATCTGGGAGGGCGCTGAGCACCTCGAGTCTCATCGCCGAGAGCATGCAGAAATCAAGCGCAGGCAGCGGAAAGAGCGTGTGGCAAACCAGTCCCACCCACCCCTTCCCTCAACGACTATCTTTCCCACCTGTGACAGAGTCTGTGGTTCTCGTATTGAACTGTTCAGCCACCTAAGAACTCATGTTAAGAATGGAAGCAAGTCTTCCTCGATTCCGAGGGACTGCCTATGATGATGATGATGATAAACGTAACTTATGGACACTGCACCATAATAATAAACTTACGGGCGTTATAGAGCCGATTTTACCTTCCAGGCTCCTGCTGCCGAAGGGGAGGAGTGCACTCAATTTTCCTCGTCTGGTCCATTTTCATGGCCTTGCGCTGGGATCGGGGGGCGGGTTGGAGGGGGCAGAAGATGAGAGGCCTATAGCTGCACTCCTGTTCACCAGCGTTGGAGTTTTCTGACTGCTACTGCACAGCGGTAACCAGAAGGTCCTGAGGCCTGGAGATCGTCCGAGGGCGTAAAAAGGTTCAGTAACGAATGATGCCATTGCCACGAATTTTAACCCCCTACCCTCGACAGGCAGGAGAGTGTGAGGGGGGGGGGGGGTGGGGTGGGGTGGTGATAAAATATCAGGATTGAGCAACCTGATCCCAACACAACGTTTTTTCCGTGCGTTTAAATTTCTCCAAGCCCAAAATCAGGCCATCACCAGGGCTCCTGTAAAAGGCAAGCAGGGGCCCAATTAATCTTTAAAAGTTACGGTCCGTTGACATCATTGATGCCATGGCTTAAACATAAGTGTAGGTCACAGAGGCTGCCTGGCAGCAGATCCGAGGCGAATGGCGCTGACTGCCTTAGTTAAGTACTGAGATCAGCTCCTTTTAGCACTCCTTGTGGGCAGCAGTGCATCCCCCAGGCCTCACAAGGAAGCCTTCGGCCACCACCCACCCGCCATCCCCACTCGCCCAGCCCCGCCCCCGAGCCCCTATCGTGGCTCTGATCACCTGTCTCCCCCAGCTCGGAGCTTCTACCTCCCCCAAACACAAAGTCTTACCCTCCCTTACTGACTGCTCGGGACCATCCCTCTAGTCTGCGGAATACTCCAGTTTAAGCTCCACTGCCAAAGAAGTAGGCCAGGAATGTGCCTTCCCATCTCACCTGCATTGTTACATTGGGCTGTGCCTACTGCAGTTGCAGCCCCAAGTATGCTGAATTAGGGAAGCCCAGAGCAAGGCACTGAGTCCAGTATAGTTTGCACTTGATGAAATGTGACATTTCTCCCACTTTTCCATTCCTATCCTGAAGCTGCTGACTCATGCTGGGGTACGGTTCCACAGTTGCCAGCAGTCCCTCACCCAAGTGGCGAATTTTCAGGTATAAGTATAAACAGTAAGGAGCTGAAATTGTCCCTTTCTGTAAGAGCTGTGACCGCCTCAAAAAGGCGGCCACGAGTCATTAAAGACCCACTGCTCGGTCGGCGAGGGGGGCGACATTTTGAAAATTGCCCTCCATTATTTTTGGAGCGGTGTACAGGACTGTCTCGGCCGTCTTCCCGCCCTGTCGGGAAGGTGCTGACCCTTTACCGACCGGCGGTGAGGGGTCGGTGCATACGTGTAGGAAATTGCCCCGCGCGAGTGGATCGGCCGCTGCTCGGTGCCCCCGACAGCTTTCCCCGGTGGGAAGCTTCTTGTGGCTGGGCAGCGCGTCCGCCCTTAAAGGGGAGGGTGCACTGCCGTGGCCGCCATTTCATTTTCATTGTCAGCCAACTCCGAAGTCGGCCCAACAATGGCAGCCATGGCAGAAACCCTCCCTAGTGGCCCAGTGGGTGCCACTACAGTGGCTGCAGAGCTCGCAGCGGCCCTCCCCTTTAACTGAACGGGAGGGATGGCGTGACGTGTCACCGCGATGTGGCGCGCTGACATCATCAGCGACTGAGGGTGGTGGCCAACCCGACAGAATGGCACTTCCGCCCGCACCCGCCTGGAACACCACCCCGCTGCAAAAAAGTTCTCCATGCATTGTGGCGGAGAAAACACTTAAAAAAACAATAAGTGCGCCCCGTTTGGGGTGGAGGGCAATTTCGGCCCCTAAATCTCAACCACTAGGGTATCAAAGCCCAATTCTAGTTTCACCCAATGTCCAAATATGTACACTTCCAGCGGGGGGTTGCTGGCATATTTTTGTCCACCTAACTCTGGGTCACCGAAGCGATTTGCAGCACCCCATCTCCCACACAGCCTGAGATCAACTAATTTCACACAGATTACGTATCAAACTTGGGACTTTTCTCGTCCGTATAACACAGCCATTTACTAGATAAACTAGCTGAGACATCAGGACAGGCCAAAACTTTAATGTATTTGGATGGGTTCATCAGGTTTTCCACCACTTGATATAATTCCACTCACAGCCATGCCTGCACCAACTATATAAATGAAATCCTGCACCAGTAGAAGGACACAGTCAGTTATTCATTCCAATTAATTCTTCACTAAAATCTGTAATCTATTACGTTGAAAGGCCTAAATACTCCTACATGCCTTGCCATTTCCTCTGCTGGTGCCCATTTACTTAAGCTCTAGTTGTACAGCCAAACATATTCTGATTACATTTTCCACATATCAGTCACGGATTCACACACAGTATGTGACTTGGATGAGCAGATGATTTGCATGATGTGAGTGGATTTTGCCTTCACAGCCTGGTCAGTAGTTTGGAGACTGGATTATGATCGCAGTGAAATAAAGGGGATAAAAATCCTGCAGCTGCTACAATGGGTACTTGATCTACTCAATTAGAATACTGACCAAGGTCACGAAGGTGCAAATTTGACTCTTAGAAACAACGATCACAGACTGGGAACTCTCCCAGCCATGTTCCATTGACTTGCTGTTTGTAAATCTGAATTAAAAACAAAACTCTCTCGGGAAACTATTAAAAGGAACCAAAATTTGTTTTGTTGTATATAAAATATCATACGCCCGGAGTTTTCCCCTCAAGAAAACGGGTGGGTTTGGAGCGCTGGGGCAGTTAAAGTGTTAAAAGTTGTATTCCCGGCCTGATCCCGCCTCCAACTCGCCCACTCTCGTTTTTGCCAGAGGCGGGACAGGGGGGCGGGCAATCAACCCGCTCCCAGCGGTCATCACCTCAATTTAAATATTGTAATGAGTCTGGAAGCCTCTTTCTCCCTGTCCATTTTGTGTAACTGCCTGTGGACAGGTTTCACACAATTTGTGAAACCCAGCAGTTAAACCGAGGCAGGGACTGCTGCATCCAGGTGGTAAGTGGCTTTATACCTACCTCCTGGATCCAGGGTCCTGACTATACCCACCCCCCACAATCGGCGACCTCCCACGACGCCTCTGATCGCATTCCCAGGCCTCCCAGGCCTCCCCCCGCAATGATGAGGAGACCGGCCATGATCCTCCGGTGGCTGGCCCCGATCCTCTCTCTCCCCCTGCCAATCCTGGCCGACCCACTTCCTATTGTGATCCTTGGCCGACCCCACCCACTGCCCCACAATCCCTGGCCACCCACTGCCGATCCTCTCCCCGCCCCCCCCACCAATCCCCAACTCCTGCCGATCCTCTCCCGCCCCCCCCCCACCGATCCCCAACTCCTGCCGATCCTCTCCCCCCCCCCCACCAATCCCCAACTCCTGCCGATCCTCTCCCGCCCCCCCCCACCGATCCCCAACTCCTGCCGATCCTCTCCCCCCCCCCACCAATCCCCAACTCCTGCTGATCCTCTCCCCCCCCACCAATCCCCAACTCCTGCCTATCCTCTCCACCCCCCACCGATCCCCAACTCCTGCTGATCCTCTCCCGCCACCCCCCCCACCAATCCCCAACTCCTGCCGATCCTCTCCACCCCCCCCACCGATCCCCAACTCCTTCCGATCCTCTCCCGCCCCCGCCCCCCGATCCCGGCCGATCCTTTCTCCCCGCCCCCACCTGATCCCCGGCCGATCCTCTTTACCCCACCCCCCCCCAATCCCCGGCCATTTGCTGACCCCCTCCCACGATCCCTTACCCGGACCAGCCCCTCGCTTCTGAGGCCTACCCACCCACATCCAGCTGGCTGGCTGTGGGCAGGAATCCGAGGATTCGCATTCAAATCAGGCCCCACTGTTAAAGTCGGCAGGGCCTGTGGGAAACCCAGCCATCTGGGTTTCCTGCCCAACTCGGTGGCCCCCCGCCCCCACCTTACCTCCCTTGAGAAAATTCAGGCCGTAACAAAATCAAGGTAATTTTGAAAACAAAAATTTGTACACTGTGCAGTATCTGATTTATTGCAACCACAATCAACAAATTATAATAATTGAATGTAAACAGATACAGTTGATTAAAAAAAACTAAGTGGGGATCAACTCAATGAGTCAATGGAAATTTTAACTCCTGGGTAGAAAGCCAGCGGGATGGAATGTGTGGGCCACCTGCCTGGGAGCCACAGTGGGAGGCCGAGTCCATTTTAGCATCCGCCAGCCAGCTGCCCACCCGACAGAGGTGTCCAGAGACAGCTTACAGGCTTTGGGCCTACAAAGATCATGCAGCCTTTGGGAGTCAGGTAGGTGGCTGGGGTGTTGGAGGGGATTAGGGTGGGTTTCATGGGTGGGGTGGGGAGGCCAGGTGGCAATATCCAAAGTTCCTGCTCCTCTGGACCACACAAAAGTAAGTTTTACACTTGCCTAACAGGTCCTGCACCCGGTGCACCTGATGCTCTGCTCATTGGCAGTTAAACTTTAATTGGATCAGAGGGAGAGTATCCAGGAGCGGGGTGCCTATCGGCAATGCTTCCCTGCTGAAGACATCAGAATTCTAGGGGTGGGGGGGGGGGGGAGGGGGTAGGAATTCTGGTCAGCCCAGGGGGCGGTTCCAAGCTATCCTCTCAGAAAGTTGCAGATCATGGCCACTGCTCGAGTATCCTTGAAAAGTTTCTCTCCCCTCCCACCGCCCCCCCCCCCCCCCCCCCAGTCTTCTGAAGCCTGGGCCACATTCTGTTCTCAACTCTGCCCCATACCCCCTCCCAACACACCGAAACCCCCACCTAACCCCCCACCACCACACCCATCAGAAAGCCAGTGCATCTCAGTGTGCCTCACTTCACGTGACAGACCAGATTCTACACATATGCCAGGTCTCTTTGAGGCCGAGGATGCGGGAATTCCCAGAGTAGGAGGTCCCCGCACTCTGTGTCAGTCGCCTTGTTTGTCGTGGGTGGAGGTTCTGCTCCCAAACAAAGCCACAGGAAACTCTATCGCAAGTCTGGGTCCCAACAGAATTATTGGCCATTTGAGCAGACTGCCAGTGGAGTTACAATGGGCAATTTTGGTACCATTGTTGGAAATGGAGACGGTTGTGAAGCTCATTCCAAAAGTAATTAACTACTTTTTAGCACCATTTGCCTGATATAGGCAGCTACCCATGCTATGTGTGGGCTGTGTAAGTGGTGTGGACTGTATAATGAACACCAATGATATAACAATCTTTTCTGCTAGTCCCGAGGGGATTCATTATAGTGAAGTTCGACTGTAGATTTTATTAAGTTGTTTTCTGGATATTCCATATGTCTTAATTATATGTTGTAGCCAGAGTAATCAATTCTACAAGACAGTATTCCAAACACGCATTGCAACATTATTACATTTGCAACATGACAGCCAATGTGACATCTCCTAGAGCCCCAATCTTCTCTATTCAGCTGATAGCTCAGATTAAATATTGTCAACATTGCCAGGCTTGAAACTACTAGATGGCATGCTGTGACAGATAGAGACATCTGCCTCCTGTTACCAGCTCCTGTTTTGCAGTGACTGTGGATATGTCTTTGTGTCGTGCACTATACTTGAGGGAAGGAATGGTGCAGCAAAAGAGTAATCACTAAATCTCATGTCATCCGCTCGGGAAAAGAACACCTTCATTATTATATTATTTGGCATTATAGTTACAAGGTTAATTTTCAAATTAAATGCTTGCAGTCACAGAGGTGTTCAACTTCTTCATTAGAGATTTGTTCAGTGGATTTTTTAATGGGTTGAAAATGGACCCCATATGGCCAATAAAAATTAAATAAACTCTGATTAAACTACTCTGGTGGAATAACCTATAATCTAGATTTGAAAGAAATGCTTCCTGCCTTGTATTAGCCTAGACTTCACATTTTGTTTGACTTTTCCTCATTCTATGCAGAATTGACCCTTTAAGATAGTCCCGCACAACTGGACATCGGAACTAATCTTCTGAGCCTTGGGAAACTGGCATCAAGCATTAGTTATCAAGTACTTTGCTACTGAATATTAAAATCAAACCTTCAAATGTATGAGACAGTCAAACTTTAAAAAACAGCTCACAGTAAAGAGATACTGATTGGTCCTGTTGAATGTAACAGAGAAATACACCAGATTTACTTTGACGCCAGCTTAAGGTGGGCTTTCAAGTTATTAACAGAAACCAGTCTTTATCGTATCAGATAAAGCACGTGCAACCTACGGCTATGGAACTTAGAACAGCAATAAAAATCTTTACTAGCTTCCCCAACAGCTCAGTAAGTTGATCCAGTCAGTAGCTCAGTGATATGGATCAGGAAGCTCCCAACTTCAATCCCAGGGCATGTGCTGAGTGCACTGATCTCAGCCAGGTCAGCAGTAGGGCCGCCACAGATTGCCTCTGCGCCACTGGGTTAGGGAGGGGCAAATGAGCCGAAGTTCCTACTCCCAAAACTATCCAGTGACACCCTACTGCAGTGCATATGTGTGGATGTTAAATGAGGGTAGGAACGACATAAGCTTTGAGTAATCCATGGTTGAATGGTTTGCCAACACTCACTGTTCAGGGTCACAAATAGAAACATAGAAACATAGAAAATAGGTGCAGGAGTAGGCCATTCAGCCCTTCGAGCCTGCACCGCCATTCAACAAGATCATGGCTGATCACCCACCCCAGCACCTCCCCCCCACGCCCCCTCCACACCCCCCGACCCCCCCAGCCGCAAGGACCATATCCAACTCCCTCCCGAACACATCCAATGAACTGGCATCAACAACTCTCCGTGGCAGAGAACCCCACAGGCCAACAACTCCCCGAGTGAAGAAGTCTCTCCCAATCCCAGCCCCAAACAGCCTACCCCCCCATCCTAAGAGCGTTCCCCCCCTCGGCTCTGGACCCACCCAACACCGGGAACACTCCCCCCAGAACATCCACTGGTTCTCCCTTGTCCACTCTACTAGTTACATCCTCAAAAAATTCTAGAAGATTTGTCAAGCATGATTTCAATTTCATAAATACATGCTGACTTGGTTCCAACATTGATTCCAACATTTTCTCCACGACCGATGTCAGGCTAATCGGTCTATAATTCCCTGTTTTCTCTCTCCCTCCTTTTTTTAAAAGTGGGCTTACATTTGCTACCCTAAAATCCATAGGAACTGATCCAGAGTCAATAGAATGTTGGAAAATTACCACCAATTTATCCACTATTTCTAGGGCCACTTCCTTAAGTACTCTGGGATGCAGACTATCAGGCCCTTGGGATTTATCGGCCTTCAATCCCATCAATTTCCCTAACACAATTTCCTGACTAATAAGGATTTCCTTCAGTTCCTCCTTCTCTCTAGACCCTTGGTCCCCTATTATTTCCGGAAGGCTATTTGTGTCTTCCTTAGTGAAGACAGAACCAAAATATTTGCTCAATTGGTCTGACATTTGTTTGTTCCCCATTATAAAATCCCCTGATTCTGGCTGCATGGGACCTACATTTGTCTTCACTAATCTTTTTCTCTTCACATATCTATAGAAGCTTTTGCAGTCAATTTTTATGTTCCCTGCAAGCTTACTTTCATACTCTATTTTCCCCCTCCTAATTAAACCCTTTGTCCTCCTCTGCTGAATTCTAAATTTCTCCCAGTCCTCAGGTTTGCTGCTTTTTCTGGCCAATTAATATGCCTCTTCCTTGGATTTAATACTATTTCTAATTTCCCTTGTTAGCCATGGTTGAGCCACCTTCCCCATTTTATTTTTACTCCAGACAGGGATGTACAATTGTTGAAGTTCACCCATGTGATCTTTAGATGTCTGCCATTACCTATCCACCGTCAACCCTTCAAGTATCATTCGCCAGTCTATCCTAGCCAATTCACGTTTCATACCATTGAAGTTACCTTTCTTTAAATTCAGAACCCTAGTCTCTGAATTAACTGTGTCACTCTCCATCTTAATTCTTCCCCAAGGGACCTCGCACAACAAGATTGCTAATTAATCCTCTCTCATTACACAACACCCAGTCTAGGATGGCCAGCTCTCTAATTGGTTCCTCGAAATATTCGTCTAGAAAACCATCCCTAATACACTCCAGGAAATCGTCCTCCACCGTATTGCTACCAGTTTGGTTAGCCCAATCTATATGTAGATTAAATGAATTATGTCCATTTGTGCAAAGTATTGGAAGACGCTTGGTGGCCATGGAATCATGTCTCAACGAGGAGTTAACAGCTTTAGGAGAGGCGCGGGGTGGGGGGGGTGTTGGGAGAAAGGGAGAAAATTGGTGGAGAAAATAAGAGACACTTCACTGAGTGCTGCTCTCTCTGTGACAGCGGAAAGCTTGTTGCACCATTCCTTTTATCATGTCTGGTAAATTAACAAGGAACAGATTGAGGTAATAGAGATTTCCTGTTCTTCGGTTTTAAATCTTGAACTCTTTTCGGCATATTTTTTACAGTTTTCTTTATTTTATAGACTTTAGTTGCTTATTTAGAAAGACTCGCCTCTATATGTTTGGCATACGTTAGCTGTGTGCGCGCACAGATGCAGTAATGAAACGACAATCCAAACTTTAGACTCTTGTTAACTTTGTCTTTTGCTGTTTCATTGTTTAATTTGAAACCTAAACTACTGGTTTTATCTTGCTCAATTCCACTAAATTTAAACAAATGTACTTAGGATCCTCGAATTGAAAATATAAATCCTCAGGGGTGCGTTAAGGAGGAGTCTCTCAGCAACTTTTACTACAACAAATTACTAAATGAAAAATGAGCCATTGAACTGGTTAACTGCTTCAATCCGTAAACTGGATTAATTCCAATCATAAATTACAATTAAAGAAGCTTGCTCAGCAGAAAACATTCGGCATGTTCCTCCTTATTTCTCTCTCTCTCTCCCTCTATCCATGCCTTTCCTGAAGACACTGGAGTACAGCCGATTTTTACCATCTCCAGACTAAGAGTGATACACCCAATTATCATGCTTGAATTGCCCCCTGTTTGAGATCGGCACAGACAAGGATCAAACCAATATAGTAAATAGTGAGCAGGATAGTAGCAGACCAGGACACACTGGTGAAATGGGCAGACATATGGCAGTTGCAATTTAATGCGCATACGTGTGAAGTGATGTACCTTCTCAGGGTGGGTGTCGTGTATTTGGATTTCCAGAAAGCATTTGTTCAGGTGCCAAGATAAGAGATCACGGGGTTGGGGATAATATATTAGCATGGATAGAGGTTGGCAAACTGTGACTAGTGGGGTGCCACAGGGATCAGTGCTGGGGCCTCAACTATTTACAATTTATATTAATGACTTGGATGAAGGGACCGAGTGTACTGTAGCCAAATTTGCTGATGATACAAAGATAGGAAGGAAAGCAAGTTGTGAGGAGGACACAAAGAACGATAAGAACATAAAAACATAACAAAATAGAAGCAGGAGTAGGCCATACGGACCCTCGAGCCTGATCCGCCATTTAATACGAACTTGGCTGATCCGATCATGGACTCAGGTCCACTTCCCTGCCCACTCCCCATAACCCCGTATTCCCTTTTCGGTTAAGAAACTATCGATCTCTGTCTTAAATTTATTCAATCTCCCGGCTTCCACAGCTCTCTGACGCAGCGAATTCCACAGATTTACAATCCTCTGAGAAAAGAAATTTCTCTTCATCTCAGTTTTAAATGGGCGGCCCCTTATTCTAAGATTATGCACCCGAGTTCTAGTCTCCCCCATCAGTGGAAACATTTTCTCTGCATCCACCTTGTAAAGCCCCCTCATAATCTTATACCTCTCAATCTTCTGAATTCCAATGAGTAGAGGCCCAAATTACTCAACCTTTCCTCAGAAGTCAACCCCCTCATCTCCGGAATCAACCAAGTGAACCTTCTCTGAACTGCCTCCAAAGCAAGTATATATTTTCATAAATATGGAAACCATAACTGCATAGAAACATAGAAAATAGGTGCAGGAGTAGGCCATTCGGCCCTTCGAGCCTGCACCGCCGTTCAATGAGTTCATGGCTGAACATGCAACTTCAGTACCCCATTCCTGCTTTCTCGCCATACCCCTTGATCCCCCTAGTAGTAAGGACTACATCTAACTCCTTTTTGAATATATTTAGTGAATTGGCCTCAACAACTTTCTGTGGTAGAGAATTCCATAGGTTCACCACTCTCTGGGTGAAGAAGTTTCTCCTCATCTCGGTCCTAAATGGCTTACCCCTTATCCTCAGACTGTGACCCCTGGTTCTGGACTTCCCCAACATTGGGAACATTCTTCCTGCATCTAACCTGTCTAAACCCGTCAGAATTTTAAACGTTTCTATGAGATCCCCTCTCATTCTTCTGAACTCCAGTGAATACAAGCCCAATTGATCCAGTCTTTCTTGATATGTCAGTCCCGCCATTCCGGGAATCAGTCTGGTGAACCTTCGCTGCACTCCCTCAATAGCAAGAATGTCCTTCCTCAAGTTAGGAGACCAAAACTATACACAATACTCCAGGTGTGACCGCACCAAGGCCCTGTACAACTGTAGTAACACCTCCCTGCCCCTGTACTCAAATCCCTTCGCTATGAAGGCCAACATGCCATTTGCTTTCTTAATCGCCTGCTGTACCTGCATGCCAACCTTAAATGACTGATGTACCATGACACCCAGGTCTCGTTGCACCTCCCCTTTTCCTAATCTGTCACCATTCAGATAATAGTCTGTCTCTCTGTTTTCACCACCAAAGTGGATAACCTCACATTTATCCACATTATACTTCATCTGCCATGCATTTGCCCACTCACCTATCCAAGTCACTCTGCAGCCTCATAGCATCCTCCTCGCAGCTCACACTGCCACCCAACTTAGTGTCATCCGCAAATTTGGGAGATACTACATTTAATCCCCTCGTCTAAATCATTAATGTACAATGTAAACAGCTGGGGCCCCAGCACAGAATCTTGCGGTACCCCACTAGTCACTGCCTGCCATTCTGAAAAGTATCCATTTACTCCTACTCTTTGCTTCCTGTCTGACAACCAGTTCTCAATCCACGTCAGCACACGACCCCCAATCCCATGTGCTTTAACTTTGCACAGTAATCTCTTGTGTGAGACCTTGTCAAAAGCCTTCTGAAAGTCCAAACACACCACATCAACTGGTTCTCCCTTGTCCACTCTACTGGAAACATCCTCAAAAAATTCCAGAAGATTTGACAAGCATGATTTCCCTTTCACAAATCCATGCTGACTTGGACCTATCATGTCACCTCTTTCCAAATGCGCTGCTATGACATCCTTAATAACTGAATCCATCATTTTACCCACTACCGATGTCAGGCTGAACGGTCTATAATTCCCTGTTTTCTCTCTCCCTCCTTTTTTAAAAAGTGGGGTTACATTGGCTACCCTCCACTCCATAGGAACTGATCCAGAGTCTATGGAATGTTGGAAAATGACTGTAAATGCATCCGCTATTTCCAAGGCCACCTCCTTAAGTACTCTGGGATGCAGACCATCAAGCCCTGAGAATTTATCGGCCTTCAATCCCATCAATTTCCCCAACACAATTTCCTGACTAATAAGAATTTCCCTCAGTTCCTCCTTCTTACTAGACCCTCTGACCCCTTTTTTATCTGGAAGGTTGTTTGTGTCCTCCTTAGTGAATACCGAACCAAAGTACTTGTTCAATTGGTCTGCCATTTCTTTGTTCCCCGTTATGACTTCCCCTGATTCTGACTGCAGGGGACCTACGTTTGTCTTTACTAACATTTTTCTCTTTACATATCTATAGAAGCTTTTGCAGTCTGTCTTAATGTTCCATGCAAGCTTCCTCTCGTACTCTATTTTCCCTACCTAATCAAACCCTTTGTCCTCTTCTGCTGAGTTCTAAATTTCTTCCAGTCCCCGGGTTCGCTGCTATTTCTGGCCAATTTGTATGCCACTTCCTTGGCATTAAAACTATCCCTGATTTTCATTGATAGCCACGGTTGAGTACCTTCCCTTTTTTATTATTACACCAGACAGGGATGTACAATTGTTGTAGTTCATCCATGCGGTCTCTAAATGTCTGCCATTGCCCATCCACAGTCAACCCCTTAAGTATCATTCACCAATCTATCCTAGCCAATTCACGCCTCATACCTTCAAAGTTACCCTTCTTTAAGTTCTGGACCATGGTCTCTGAATTAACTGTTTCATTCTCCATCCTGATGTAGAATTCCACCATTTTATGGTCACTCTTCTCCAAGGGGCCTCGCACGAGATTGCTAATTAATCTTCTCTCATTACACAACACCCAGTCGAAGATGGCCTCCCCCCTAGTTGGTTCCTCGACATATTGGTCTAGAAAACCATCCCTTATGCACTCCAGGAAATCCTCCTCCACTGTATTGCTTCCAGTTTGGTTAGACCAATCTATATGCATATTAAAGTCACCCATGATAACTGCTGCACCTTTATTGCATGCACCCCTAATTTCCTGTTTGATGCCCTCCCCAACATCACTACTACTGTTTGGAGGTCTGTACACAACTCCCACTAACGTTTTTTGCCCTTTGGTGTTCTGCAGCTCTACCCATATAGATTCCACATCATCCAAGCCAATGTCCTTCCTAACTATTGCATTAATCTCCTCTTTAACCAGCAATGCTACCCCACCTCCTTTTCCTTTTATTCTATCCTTCCTGAATGTTGAATACCCTTGGATGTTGAGTTCCAAGCCTTGATCATCCTGGAGCCACGTCTCTGTAATCCCAATCACATAATATCTGTTAACATCTATTACGGATACTCCTTGCATTAAGACACAAAGCCTTCAGGCTTGTTTTTTTAACACCCTTTGTCCTTTTAGAATTATGATGTAGTGTGGCCCTTTTTGTTTCTTGCGTTTGTTTACTCGGCCTTCCACTATTGCTTTTAACCTTTCTACCATCTGTTTCTGACTCCATATTACTTTGCCCTGCCTCGCTGCATAGGTTCCCATCCCCCTGCCATATTAGTTTAAACACTCCCGAACTGCATTCGCAAATGTTACCCGTAGGACATCAGTTCCAGTCCTGTACGCAGTATTCCAGGTGTGGCCACACCAATACCCTGTATAACTGTAGCAAGACTTCACTAATTTATACTCCACCCCCTTTGCAATAAAGGCCAAGATTCCATTGGCCTTCCTGGTCACTTGCTGTACTTTTATACTAATCTTTTGTGTTTCATGCACAAGTACCCCCAGGTCACACTGTACTGCAGCACTTTGCAATCTTTTTCCATTTAAGTAATAACTTGCTCTTTGATTTTTTCTGCCAAAGTGAATGACCTTACAACCTTCCAACATTATACTCCATCTGCCAAATTTTTTGCCCACTCACTTAGCCTGTCTATTTCCTTTTGCAGATTTTTTGTGTCCTCCTCTCACATTGCTTTTCCTGCCATCTTTGTATCGTCAGCAAACTTGGCTACAAAGGGAAATCTACAAAGGGAAATAGATAGGCTAAGTGAATGGGCAAAAATTTGGCAGATGGAGTATAAAGTGGGAAAATGTAAGGTTATACACTTTGGTAAGAAAAATAAAAAAGCAAATTATTATTCAAATGGGGAGAGATTATAAAATGCTGCAGTACACAGCGATCTGGGGGTCCTTGTATGCGAAACACAAAAAGTTAGTATGCAGGTACAGCAAGTAATTAGGAAGGCAAATTAAATATTGTCCTTTATTGCAAGGGGGATCGAGGATAAAAGTAGGTAAGTCCTGCTACAACTGTACAGGGCGTTGGTAAGACCACACATAGAGTACTGCGTACAGTTCTGGTCTCCTTAATTAAGGAAGGATATACTTGCATTGGAAGCAGTTCAGAGAAGGTTCACTAGGTTGATTCCTGAGATGAAGGGGGTGTCATATGAAGTAAGGTTGAGCCTATACTCATTGGAGTTTAGAAGACTGAGAGGTGATCTTATTGAAACGTATAAGATTCTCAGGGGGCTTGATAGGGCAGATGCAGAGAGGATGTTTCCCCTCATAGGGAATCTAGAACTAGGCAGCATAATTTCAGAATTTCGCCCATTTAAAACAGAAACGAGGAGGAATTTCTTCATCAAAAATACTGTTATTTATGTAGCAGAGAGGCTTTAACAAAGTCAATATGCTAGCATTCTGTACTGTCACAATAACCCTGGACTGCAACACTTTGTGATATAACTGTATTGTTTACAGCTCACTCATTCATAGACAGAACTTTGTAACTTTCCCCCTCACTATATAGCATGTCACACATGGCCCTCAAGGGCAGTCTCTCACATAGTAGAAATCTGGAACTCACTCCTTCAAAAGGCTATGGATGCTGGGTCAATTGATATTTTCAAGACTGAGCTCGCTAGATTTTCGTTAAGTAAGGGTATCAAGGGATTATGGTACAAAGGAGGGTAAATGGGGTTGAGGTACAGATCAGTCATGGTCTAATTGAATGGCAGAACAGGCTCGCAGCACTGAATGGTCTACTCATGCTTCTTATGTTTTTTAATTTCTTATTTTGTTTTGAATTACAGGCACAGACCTGCACCCATATGCCTTCTCATTCAACAGCAGTTTCCATGGCAAAGTGGAGCTATATTAATTATGCCCTCCGACCCATGGGGTACAGTGTATTGGAACACTTTCTTCCGATTGTAGCCCTCCAAAAAAATTAGTGAGTAAAAAAATGACAACCCAAAAGTCAAAAGAATGTAAACTCAAACTTAATGTTTCATTCAAATCTTTCTCCAACTATGTGTCCCTACTTTCAACATTTGCAGGACAAAGAATAAAAATAACCAGTTTCCTTGGTTCAATGAGAACCATGTTAGCTGTTGTATTTTATTTATTGTAACTTCTGTTACCTGCATGTGGCTGCTTTAAACCATCTTTCAAAGACTGTTTGCTGCTCTGTATTCAACAGACATTTTTGACCAGCCAGTCACTTAGAATGATTATACCTTGTCTAACTGTCAGCAGCTTTATCATTTCCAGACAGATGTCTGCCCCATCTGGTATCCAACCAGTACCTTTTGAGAGGGGCGGGAAGGTGGACGAGAAATAAGGTTTTGTTTTCTATTGAGAACAGGAACCGATTAATACTAGAAACTCTTTACTGCCAAATGGGTTACTGTACAATACATTGATATATATATATGTAAAATAAAACCGTCTCTACCGCAACAAGAAGGGAATGCTTGCTAAGCAGAAGCCACTAAGAAAAGCGGAAAGCACACTTCAAAGAACAGAAGCCTGAAAAATACCCACCGTAATCTTGTCCGCGCTGCTGATAGTGAGCGAGCCAGTCACGGCGCTAATTCAAACGAGCCGTCATAGAACACAATGAGAACAATCCACTTTTCCAGCTTTTACACGTCAAGAACAAAAGACCAATATTCATACACGTTCTCATTCAATGGCAGTTTCCATGGCAACCTGGAGCTACATTATGCCCTAAGCTGAATTTTAAAACCTGTTGAGCCTCTTGCAGATTTATAACGACATGCTGCTTTTACAAAGTCACCAATAATGCGTAAACAGTAAATGGTAACAGATGGATGTACAATTAGCAGCTAAAAATGTCATACAATTGAGGTGACAAGATGTGACTCTGATGGGATACAGTTCTGAGGGAGACATTCAAGGTGATTTATTCTGCAATAAAATCAAAAACACACTTAGATTACTTTCTGGCGTGTTTGTTTCTGAAATGTTTAAAAGTTTTTTCTTTAGTTTTTGCTTCAGTTAGAGGATCTGTGAACACTTCTATCTGACTACATTTGTGGCAAGTCAAGTTTGCAATCCCAGAATCCTGTTTCCTGGGATCTGAGCCAGTCTAATAACTCCAAAATCCCACAATTCACAGCCTAAAACTACTGGGATATCAGAATTATAGAAGTGACAAGTCAGGAAGAACAAAGTTCACCGAAACAGAAACTCAGTAGGAGAGAGGAACAGAAGAATTAGAGAAAATGTGCCCTAAATGGAGAAAATGGCAGATAAGAGAGAAACTGCCACAAAAGAAAGAAAAGTGAATATTGAAGAGCTATCACAGGATAAAGTAAAGAACAGCAGTGTTTGAAAGTCCGATACTCACTGGGGAGTGTGACTAGAAAGTGGTACAATGTCAATGTGTGCCACAGGATTCAGAATTAAAAAAGGCCCGATAGAATCCTGTATAGAGTATTATTTCCCACTGTATAACTCTCTAAAAGGGACTGAGCTCTCAGAAAAATGAAGTTAGGCAAACCTCCACCAGCAGATACAAAATGCTTTCAGGGAAGTATTAAAACAGATGTAAAGTTCTTCTAGGATGCCATGTGATTTTATGTGTATATGGACGGACATACAGAGAGAGAGAGAGACAGTGATAAAATGTGTGTGTGGTGGGGGGTGGAAGAGGTGGGCGAAGGAAACATAAATGTTCTCAGGATTTTAGAACCCGTTATTTAGATTTGTACTGCTCCACTGTTTAAGATCTCTGTGGTATTCTACAAAGAGTCTAGGAATAATCAGATCTGGAATAATGTACAAAACAGGAAATCTTTCTTTATGTAATTAATCATAGGCTGTTCTATAAAAATACCACAGAGATCTTAAAGAGAAAGACATTTTAACATTTTAGTTGAGACACTTCAGCAGAATAGTTCTGAAGAGGAGTTTCAGATTTCGATCAAATTGCTGAATATTTCCGGCGGCTTCGGTTTTTATTTCAAATTTCCGGCACTTGAATTTTTTTTTCCCTCTTTTACCTTATTGGTGTTTGCTCAGCTGAAGAGAAACAGCTCCTAATGCACAATTTATTAAAAATATATATTACAGAACCAGTGATATTACATTGTGCAGGGATAGTCCAAGATCTAGAGGTTAGTGCTCGGATATGTAACAGTTTAGTCATCTCAACCTAATTCACACACCTCAATCCTGATATTTACGGGGAGACGGGGAAGGTGCAGGGGAAAATGGCCACCAAGCCTGGAAAGGCCGGGATTGTGGAAGTCTTAACAGCAGGACCTCATTAACATTTTAAGCTCCATTCCCACCCGGTGGCCGGCCAAATGGACAGGCTGGCTGGCAGGTGGAAGGGAACACCACCAGCTTGGAGAGGCCTGTGATCAGTTGGGATGGGGGGGTGGGGAGCGGTGGAGCAGCCTATGATCAGGACTAGGGGGAAAGACCTGCGATCGGGAGGGGAAAGAGTCCCGCGATCGAGGCTGGGAGGACAGTTGACAGTCAAGGCTGGGAGAGGCCAAAGGCTTCACTGAGGGGGCCGAGGGCAATGGGTGGGGGGGGGGGGGGGGGCGGGAGGAGCACTTCTTCTCCTCCTGGCCCACAAGGAGCAATTACCCTGTGGAGTTGGCACCTCCCTTTCACTGCCGAATTTCCCGGCACCATGGAAACATACAAACATAGAAAATAGGTGCAGGAGTAGGCCATTCGGCCCTTCGAGCCTGCACCGCCATTCAATGAGTTCATGGCTGAACATGCAACTTCAGTACCCACTTCCTGCTTTCTCGCTATACCCCTTGATCCCCCGAGTAGTAAGGACTATATCTAACTCCTTTTTGAATATATTTAGTGAATTGGCCTCAACAACTTTCTGTGGTAGAGAATTCCACAGGTTCACCACTCTCTGGGTGAAGACGTTTCTCCTCATCTCAGTCCAAAATGGCTTACCCCTTATCCTTAGACTGTGACTCCTGATTCTGGATTTCCCCAACATTGGGAACATTCTTCCTGCAACTAATCTGTCCAAACCCGTCAGAATTTTAAACGTTTCTATGAGATCCCCTCTCATTCTTCTGAACTCCAGTGAATACAAGCCCAGTTGATCCAGTCTTTCTTGATATGTCAGTCCTGCCATCCCGCGAAGCAGTCTGGTGAACCTTCGCTGCACTCCCTCAATAGCAAGAATATCCTTCCTCAAGTTAGGAAACCAAAACTGTATGCAATACTCCAGGTGTGGCCTCACCGAGGCCTTGTACAACTGTAGTAACACCTCCCTGCCCTTGTACTCAAATCCCTTCGCTATGAAGGTGAACATGCCATTTGCTTTCCTAACCGCATGCTGTACCTGCATGCCGACCTTCAATCTCATTGCACCTCTCCTTTTCCTAATCTGTCACCATTCAGATAATAGTCTGTCTCTCTGTTTTTACCACCAAAGTGGATAACCTCACATTTATCCACATTATACTTCATCTGCCATGCATTTGTCCACTCACCTAACCTATCCAAGTCACTCTGCAGCCTTAAAGCATCCACCTCGCAGCTCACACTGCCACCCAACTTAGTGTCATCCGCAAATTTGGAGATACTAATCCCCTCGTCTAAATCATTAATGTACAATGTAAACAGCTGGGGCCCCAGCACAGAACCTTGCGGTACCCCACTAGTCACTGCCTGCCATTCTGAAAAGTACCCATTTACTCCTACTCTTTGCTTCCTGTCTGACAACCAGTTCTCAATCCACGTCAGCACACTACCCTCAATCCCATGTGCTTTAACTTTGCACATTAATCTCTTGTGTGGGACCTTGTCGAAAGCCTTCTGAAAGTCCAAATACACCACATCAACTGGTTCTCCCTTGTCCACTCTACTGGAAACATCCTCAAAAAATTCCAGAAGATTTGTCAAGCATGATTTCCCTTTCACAAATCCATGCTGACTTGGACCTATCATGTCACCGCTTTCCAAATGCGCTGCTATGACATCCTTAATAATTGATTCCATCATTTTACCCACTACCGATGTCAAGCTGACCGGTCTATAATTCCGTTTTCGCTCTCTCGCCTTTTTTTAAAAAGTGGGGTTACATTGGCTACCCTCCACTCCATAGGAACTGATCCAGAGTCTATGGAATGTTGGAAAATGACTGTCAATGCATCCGCTATTTCCAAGGCCACCTCCTTAAGTACTCTGGGATGCAGACCATCAGGCCCTGGGAATTTATCGGCCTTCAATCCCATCAATTTCCCCAACACCTACGTTGGGGACCTACGTATGTCTTTACTAACCTTTATCTCTTTACATACCTATAGAAGCTTTTGCAGTCTGTCTTAATGTTCCCTGCAAGCTTCCTCTCGTACTCCATTTTCCCTGCCCTAATCAAACCCTTTGTCCTCCTCTGCTGAGTTCTAAATTTCTCCCAGTCCCCGGGTTCGCTGCTATTTCTGGCCAATTTGTATGCCATTTCCTTGGCTTTAATACTATCTCTGATTTCCATTGATAGCCACGGTTGAGCCACCTTCCCTTTTTTATTTTTACGCCAGACAGGGATGTACAATTGTTGTAGTTCATCCATGCGGTCTCTAAATGTCTGCCATTGCCCATCCACTGTCAACCCCTTCAGTATCATTCGCCAATCTATCCTAGCCAATTCACGCCTCATACCTTCAAAGTTACCCTTCTTTAAGTTCTGGACCATGTTCTCTGAATTAACTGTTTCATTCTCCATCTTAATGTAGAATTCCACCATATTATGGTCACTCTTCCTCAAGGGGCCTCGCACACCGAGATTGCTAATTAATCTTCTCTCAGTACACAACACCCAGTCTAAGATGGCCTCCCCCCAGTTGGTTCCTCGACATATTGGTCTAGAAAACCATCCCTTATGCACTCCAGGAAATCCTCCTCCACCGTATTGCTTCCAGTTTGGTTAGCCCAATCTATGTGCATATTAAAGTCACCCATGATAACTGCTGCACCTTTATTGCATGCACCCCTAATTTCCTGTTTGATGCCCTCCCCAACATCACTACTACTGTTTGGAGGTCTGTACACAACTCCCACTCACGTTTTTTGCCCTTTGGTGTTCTGCAGCTCTACCAATATAGATTCCACATCATCCAAGCTAATGTCCTTCCTAACTATTGCATTAATCTCCTCTTTAACCAGCAATGCTAACCCACCTCCTTTTCCTTTTATTCTATTCTTCCTGAATGTTGAATACCCTTGGATGTTGAGTTCCCAGCCCTGATCATCCTGGAGCCATGTCTCTGTAATCCCAATCACATCATATCTGTCAACATCTATCTGCACAGTTAATTCATCCACCTTATTACAGATACTCCTTGCATTAAGACACAAAGCCTTCAGGCTTGTTTTTTTAACACCCTTTGTCCTTTTAGAATTATGATGTTGTGTGGCCCTTTTTGTTTCTTGCCTTTGTTTACTCGGCCTTCCACTATTGCTTTTTACCTTTCTACCATCTGTTTCTGACTCCATATTACTTCGCCCTGTCTCACTGCATAGGTTCCCATCCCCCTGCCATATTAGTTTAAACACTCCCGAACTGCATTAGCAAATGTTACCCCTAGGACATCAGTTCCAGTCCTGCCCAAGTGCAGACCGTCCCTTTTGTACAGCTCCCACTTCCCCCAGAACTGGTTCCAATGTCCCAGGAATTTGAATCCCTCCCTCTTGCACCACTGCTCAAGCCACGTATGGAAAGTTGATGACACAGGGTGCTCTCAGTGCTGGCTTGGGTGGAGACACAGCCTATTGGTGGAGCTTGGTCCTCACAAGCCAACAAAAATAAATGAGACATCACTGTTAAAATTTTTACAGATTTTGCATTTGATATTCTCCATGGTTCAGTGTCACTCCTAGAAGCGGACTTCGTGTACCCGATGATCCAGAGTGCGCCTTTACTGCATAATTATCTAATTAAACAATGGAGTGACCTGGGAATCGTAACCTTTGTTACGTGTGCTGGCTACTGTAATCTTGAACATTATGCCCCCCTCCCCAACCCCTACCCATGTGTTCTTCTGCTTTTACAGAAAGTGGACTGAAAAGCACTCGAGCGAAGTGAGGCACAATTGTAAACCAGCAACCTGGTTTATTTTACAGGAATTACGTAAACAAACAGAATAACATTTTCGCAGTAAACATAGAAACATAGAAACATAGAAAATGGGTGCAGGAGTAGGCCATTCGGCCCTTCGAGCCTGTATCATCATTCAAGAAGATCATGGCTGATCATTCACCTCAGTACGCCTTTCCTGCTTTCTCTTCATACCCCTTGATCCCTTTAGCCGTAAGGGCCATATCTAACTCCCTCTTGAATCTATCCAATGAACTGGCATCAACAACTCTCTGCGGCAGGGAATTCCACAGGTTAACAACTCTCTGAGTGAAGAAGTTTCTCCTCATCTCAGTCCTAAATGGCTTTCTCCTCATCTCGATCTTAAATGGCTTACCCCTTATCCTTAGACTGTGTCCCCTGTTTCTGGACTTCCCCAACATCGGGAACATTCTTCCTGCATCTAAACTGTCCTGTCCCGTCAGAATTTTATATGTTTCTATGAGATCCCCTCTCATCCTTCTAAACTCCAGTGAATACAGGCCCAGTCGATCCACTCTCTCCTTATATGACAGTCCTGCCATCCCGGGAATCAGTCTGGTGAACCTTCGCTGCACTCTCTCATTAGTAAGAACGTCCTTCCTCAGATTAGGAGACCAAAACTGAACACAATATTCCAGGTGAGGCCTCACCAAGGCCCTGTACAACTGCAGTAAGACCTCCCTGCTCCTCTACTCAAATTCCCTCGCTATGAAGGCCAAAATGCCATTTGCCTTCTTCACCGCCTGCTGTACCTGCATGCCAACTTTCAATGACTGATGAACCATGACACCCAGGTCTCGTTGCACCTCCCCTTTTCCTAATCTGCTGCCATTCAGATAATATTCTGCCTTCGAGTTTTTGCCACCAAAGTGGATAACCTCACATTTATCCACATTATACTGCATAAGAACATAAGAACATAAGAATTAGGAACAGGAGTAGGCCATCTAGCCCCTCGAGCCTGCTCCGCCACTCCACAAGATCATGGCTGATCTGCCATGGACTCAGCTCCACTTACCCGCCCGCTCCCCATAACCCTTAATTCCCTTATTTAAAAATCTATCTATCTGTGATTTGAATATATTCAATGAGCTAGCCTCAACTGCTTCCTTGGGCAGAGAATTCCACAGATTCACAACCCTCTGGGAGAAGAAATTCCTTCTCAACTCGGTTTTAAATTGGCTCCCCCGTATTTTGAGGCTGTGCCCCCTAGTTCTAGTCTCCCCGACCAGTGGAAACAACCTCTCTGCCTCCATCTTGTCTATCCCTTTCATTATTTTAAATGTTTCTATAAGATCGCCCCTCATCCTTCTGAACTCCAACGAGTAAAGACCCAGTCTACTCAATCTATCATCATAAGGTAACCCCCTCATCTCCGGAATCAGCCTAGTGAATCGTCTCTGTACCCCCTCCAAAGCTAGTATATCCTTCCTTAAGTAAAGTGACCAAAAATGCATGCAGTACTCACCAATACCCTGTACAGTTGCAGCAGGACCTCCCTGCTTTTGTACTCCATCCCTCTCGCAATGAAGGCTAACATTCCATTCGCCTTCCTGATTACCTGCTGCACCTGCAAACTAACTTTTTGGGATTCATGCACAAGGACCCCCAGGTCCCTCTGCACCGCTGCATGGTGTAATTTCTCCCCCTTCAAATAATATTCCCTTTTACTGTTTTTTTTTCCAAGGTGGATGACCTCACATTTTCCGACATTGTATTCCATCTGCCAAACCTTAGCCCATTCGTTTAACCTATCCAAATCTCTTTGAAGCCTCTCTGTGTCCTCTACACAACCCATTTTCCCACTAATCTTTGTGTCATCTGCAAATTTTGTTACACTACACTCTGTCCCCTCTTCCAGGTCATCTATGTATATTGTAAACAGTTGTGGTCCCAGCACCGATCCCTGTGGCACACCACTAACCACCGATTTCCAACCCGAAAAGGACCCATTTATCTCGACTCTCTACTTTCTGTTAGCCAGCCAATTCTCTATCCAAGCTAATAGATTTCCTCTGACTCCGCGTACCTTTATCTTCTGCAGTAACCTTTTGTGTGGCACCTTATCGAATGCCTTTTGGAAATTTAAATACACCACATCCATCGGTACACCTCTATCCACCATGCTCGTTATATCCTCAAAGAATTCCAGTAAATTAGTTAAACATTTGCCATGCATTTGCCCACTCACCTAACCTGACCAAGTCACCCCGTAGCCTGTTAGCTTCCTCCTCATAGCTCACACGCCACCCAGCTTAGAGTCATCTGCAAACTTGGAGATATTACACTCAATTCCTTCATCTAAATCATTGATGTATATTGTAAATAGCTGGGGTCCCAGCACTGAGCCCTATGGCACCCCACTAATCACTGCTGCCATTCTGAAAAGGACCCGTTTATCCCAAATTTCTGCTTCCTGTCTGCCAATCAGTTCTCTATCCATGTCAGTACATTACCCCCAATACCATGTGCTTTAATTTTGCACACCAATCTCTTGTCTGGGACCTTGTCAAAAGTCTTTTGAAACGCCAAATACACCACATCCACTGCTTCTCCCTTGTCCACTCTACTAGTTACATCCTCAAAAAATTCTAGAAGATTTGTCAAGCATGATTTACCTTTCATAAATCCATGCTGACTTGGACCGATCCTGTCACTGCTTTCCAAATGCACTGCTATTTCATCTTTAATAATTGATTCCAACATTTTCCCCACTACTGATGTCAGGCTAACCGGTCTATAATTCCCCGGTCTATTAAGATCCTCTAATTTCCTCTGTTCCATGAAAGCAGCAAAAATATAAACTCTGTTGGCTCTCCATGTTAGCTACACACAACCTAACAACCCAACCTAATAAGCCTGTGTTTGCATGCCTAGTTTGATGTCTCAGTGTGAGTGAGAACATTCTCCCATACCTAAATCTGTGTGTGGATAAATGCCTTTCCTGATTTAATTATCCCACGATGGATATTCCATGTTGATTGAAAACAAAGGACGGCAAGAAAAGTTTCTCAATGATAATCAGTTAACTATCTTCAAGGTCTTTTTCAATTTCTCTAAGTTACCGAAACTTGTGGATAAACCATTTTATGGCTGTCCAGTCTCTCTTTGGGTAGCTAATTAGCACTTCAAATTACCATGGCCACCACGGTTATTTCATGTCTGCTTGTTAATGTTAAGTCAAAAAATGCTGCAATCCCTTGAATGTTAACCCCTTATAAGCTGGCAGGAACACTGGGGGTTAACAGGCAGTTTTCTCCTCAAAAACTTCAGCAACCCACTGTTAACTATGAATAGTGCATCAATAGCATTTTCTGGGCTGTTATATTGATCCAGCAGCAGGTGGTAATGGTTACTTAGTGATGAGTACGTGCTTTCTTCAAGCAGCACAATTTCGGTGGAGTGCTTTGACAACAGTATAAATGTATCAGGGCTGGAATATTCTTGTCTCTTAAAGGATCTCAAGATGGTGCAGAAGCAACATGTTCCAAATATAAGATATTATGCTCTCACCTACCAGCCAAGGAATGATTCCCATCGGGTTCAGGCAAGAGTCTGACATCGACCATGGAAATGAGGCCCTGGGGTTAAAATATCTCTAGGGCCTTATAAGAAGATAAGAAATAGGAGCTGGAGTAGGGCATACTGCCCCTCAAACTGCTCTGCCATTCAATAAGATCACGGCTGATCATCGACCTCAACTCCACTTTCCAGCCTGATCATATCCCTTGATTTCCCTAGACTCTAAAAAGTTATCTATCTCAGCCTCATGCATTGGGACATGGAGTCTTCCCACCCGTCCTGGACCCCTGCTTGTGTACTCATGCCCGAGTTAAATTCGGGACGTTGACCTTTAACTGAGTGAACTTGCTTAACAAGGAACAAAAAGATCTCGTAGAGGTAAAAAAATGTTCTTTACAAATGTTGGAAACCTGCAGTTAAAACAGAAACTGCTGTAAATATATTGCCCTTTGAAAGAGAAAAAGGTTAATTTTTTGGCTAGTGCTTTTCGTCAGAACTGCTCAAAACTTTGTTGACGGTTCTCACCTAGAACACCTGATCTTGCTGTGTGAGATGCTGGCTGACCTGCCGTGCAATTCCATCATTTTTGGCTTCGATAGAAAAGTATATTGTTTGAGTATAGATGTGGAGTTGGTGTGTGGCAACAAGCCATAGACGATCACAGATACAGGTGCTCAAGCTGGCCAATCACTTTGTTTTTCAGTTCGGTGGCCCGACCTGCAAGGACCATCAGCAGGTCATGGCCTTCAAAGGAGCGGCGTGCGGAGGCATACCACTTCAAGGTGCAGCACGTGCTGGTGGAGAGGGCGACTGAATTGGACATCACCATAACCCAGGTCGGTGATTGAAGCGTGGGCAGGTACTGCAGGAGCGACGAGGTCGGGGCACAGGAGCGGTGAGAGATCGTGGAGCAACATGATCGGGGCCCAGGAGAGGCGTGAGCTCGGGGCCCAGGAGAGGCGAGGGCCCAGGGGCAGCACAGGCCAGCCCACACAGCGATATGTGTGCGTACTAGGTCCGTGCAGCAGAGCTGGTCTCCAGTCGTCTTGGTTAATCCTTGCCACTGGACCAAAATCTGGCTCTGTCAAGCCTGTGTGGTGACTGGTGTGCAATGGCCACCACACGTTAAAAGAATTCACGCACAGACATCTTCCACCCTTCAACATGCAGTTCGGGACCTGAAATATTCGGTCCTTCATTGAAAGACCTGTGAACTCATCCCTTTTTGGCATGGAAGCAAGTCATCCTCGATACGAGGAACTGCTTATGATGATGATTTTCAGTTCAGTGAAATTGGAAAGTACCAGCCCCTGGCTGGGGCCAATTTTCCACATTGCAGATTTTTGGCACAGTTGCAGAGGTACAGGTGCAGCATCGAGAATCCAGAATCCTCGGGGCCGAGGCCATTCCGGATTCTGGGCTTTTCCAGACTATCGATTGTCTTTCTGATGTCACGAATCCAGAAACACCCGAGCCCAGGTTCAGGTATTTCCGGATTTCAGAACGTCAGAAAGGCGGGAGGGGTCCCGCCATGGAGGAGCTGTTCAGGCCGGCCGGCCCTGTCGCGGAGGAGGTGATTGAGCGGGCCGGCGGCGAGGCTCTGAGGTAAGGGCAGTGGCAGTGAGCGGGGCGAGGCGAGTGGAGGCGCGGCCTGAGGTAAGGGCAGTGGCAGTGAGCGGGGCGAGGCGAGTGGAGGCGCGGCCTGAGGTCGGCAGGGTCGGTGGCGGAACATTTTACGGATTCTGGACGGCCCTGCCAGCGATTGGTGCGGCGTCCAGATTCCAGAACATTCCGGATTCCAGAACTCCGGATTTTCGACGCTGCACCTGTATGTCCGATTTTTTAGTGGTCGAACGCGCCAAAAAAAAAGTTGTAAGTTTCGCCAGATTAAACTTTCATTTTGAAGCGGCGCAGATTGTCCTTAAGCTCTGTAGGTTGAGCTAACGGTCTGCGCCGAAAACTGAAGTTGCCAGGGTAACGAAGGACACACTGAACGGCTGAGGCTGCAAAGTGAAACGTATAAGATGCAGCAAGACATAAGCAATTGTAGAGCCCCGGTGCCGGTGCTATCCCGGGCCAAATGGGCCGCCGCCAGTGCCGGTGCTATCCGGGGCTGAACGGCCCCCGCCGCTCCTTATCCCGGGCCAAAAAGCCGCCCGCCCCCGATGAAGAAGGTTTTCTTCCTTCCCTCTAAAACCTAACTCAGCTCCGCTAAAATGGCGTCTTCTCTGCGCCGATTTTCTTAAGCTCAGGTAAAGTTTTTCAGAAGGGGGCACTGCGCCATTTTTGAAAAAAATATTGGCCAAACTCGCTTAAATGGTCAGAAAAGGCGCTGCCGGTAGCCGGCATCCCCAGTGACTAAGAAAACTGGTCGTAAGTAGTTTACGACGGCGCAGAAACTTTGGCGAAACTTGCAGAATTTAGTTTGCTCAAAAAACCCCAGCGAATGCCAAAAAAACCGGCGCAGACTGGTGGTGAAAATTTAGCCCAATGTCATTCCTAAAGAACTCTAACCAGGAATAGGATGGGAGTGTCTTAAAGAAGAATTTGTTGTTTTCTGTTGGGAATTGTCTATTTGTCTAGCCATTAAACATGGGATTATTTTTCCCCTACAGCAAAGTTTTTCCCCTTCTTGAAACTTTTGAGGGGGATATCTACTGTATTACTGGTGAATTACAGTGGTATTACATTTCACAGACACAAAAACATTTCTGTAGTCTGTATTTCTCTGGCTGATGTGGTGCCACTGGTTATAATCAACAGGAACTTTACAGCAAGGGAAGGTTTGACTAATCCTGTGGTATCAAGCCACTGGATGGTTGCCCAGCAATCTGGTTGCCCACATACTGTTCAGAAATAGCTCATTGTCGGCCCCAGTACATTAATGTTAACCTTTTACAATTCCAGCACATAAAAGGCTGGTTTTCCTCTCAGTTCAGCACTAGTCAACACCAGTTGCATAAAACTATTTGCAGAATCTCGCAAAGGGACTTTCTTATTATTTAAGCTTGTCATTCTGCACTCTAGGCCATGCAAAGCTCCTCTGGTTGTTTCTCAGACACTCCAAACATCCTGTCCTGCACACTTTTTCAACTCCCTGCACTTTCTGTTTTGAAATCAAGAACTTCACAGCATTTTTTACTCCTTTAAGAACCCGAAAAGTGTATTATTCCTTCCTACCCTCAGTATTCCTACCCTTCTACACAATCTACAGGCTTTTAAACTGCAACCTCTGCATCATCTAACCACTTCTTGATTGGCCTCATATTCTCTCCTATTCTTTTCAATCTTGGTGATATCGTGCACTATGGGCTTGGCTCTTCACAAAATTCACTGGCACAGCACGTTCTGACAATGGTTGTTGTGGTAAAAATAAGCCAATAAACCCTAAGTAAAGAGGGGTTTATTGTGCAATAATGACCTTTTGCTCACACCCTGCTGTTAGTAACAGGAATAAACATTACTGCCCTGTTTTTATTTCCATTATATACTGCAGGATATAAATAAGAATTTTTATAAATGCCCTTTACAATAATGAATGGAGGCTTGAAAAATGTTTTGATAAAAGCTGCCAAAATCCACATTGCACACTTTGTACCACATCCAAAAACTATGATTGTTAAAAATGATTTTTGTTGGTTCTGACAATACAAAGCTGTGAGATTTGTATTTTTCTCTCCTTCCTTGTTACGGGAGATGGCAACATTTTTTCTCTCCTCTCTTAAAGGCTGGGCAAGCATTCCATAACTGTTAAGTTTTGTTTGATAACGCAGCTGTGAAGTGCCTTGGGACACTATTCTACTTTAAAGGTGCTATATAAATGCAAGCTGTTGTTGTTGACCTCTGCCACCTTATTCAAGCAGCAATTCCTCATTTTTGGGAGGAAGTTTAACACTGCCCCCGCCCCCGACCCCACACCCCATGACAGGCGGGAGAGTGTCGGGGGAGGTTAAAAATTCCTTAACCCGACCCCAATCCGCCGCATACGGCCTGCTGCCATTTTGGTTGCGTGGCTTGTCGGTCTCCAGCTCGCGAGAGGCAGGACACCTAATTATAATATTTAAATCAGGGCCCCATTGTGCAGTCGGGAGCCTGATTTAAATTTAACGCTGGCCGGCCGGCTTTCCCAGGGCTCGGGAAATCCGGTAGATAAAGGGAGGCGGGAGCAGCCTGTCAATCTGGCCGGCTGCCAGGCAGGAAACGGAGTAAAGAAATGATCCCTAGTTCTAGACACTCCAGCCAGGGGAAGCAGCCTCTCAGCATCTACCCTGTCAAGCCCTCTAAGAATTTTATACGTTTTAATTAGATCACCTATTCTTCTAATCTCCAGGGAGTATAGCGCCATTCATACTCAATCTTTCCTTATAGAACAGCTCTCTCATCCCAGGGATTAATCTGGTGAACCTTCGTTGCACCCCTTCTAAGGCAAGTATATCCTTCCTTAGGTAAAGAGATCAAACTGTGCACAATACTCCAGCTGTGGTCTCACCAAAGCCCTATATAATTGTAGTAAGACATCCTTGCCCTTATACTCCAACCCCCTTGCAATAAATGCTACCATACCATTTGCCTTCCTAATTGCTTGCTATACCTGCGTGCTAATTTTCTGTGATTCGTGTACAAGGACCACCGAGTCCCTCTGAATACCAACATTTACTTCTCTCTCATCTTTTACAAAATACATTCATCCTACTAAAGGAAATAATTTCACACTTCCCCACATTATACTCCATCTGCCACCTTCTTGCACAATCACTTAACCTGTCTATATCGCTTTGCAGCCACCTCACAGTGCTTTTCCACCAAGCATTGTATCATCAGCAAACTTGGATATATTTCACGGTCCTCTCATCTAAGTCATTGATACAGATTGTAAATAGCTGAGGCCCCAGCACTGATCCTTGTGGCACTCCACTAGTTTCACCCTGCCATCCCGAAAATGATCTGTTTATTCCTACTCTTTGTTTTCTGTCCGTTAGCCAATCCTCAATCCATGCTAATATATTTTCCTAGTCTGTAATGCTCAACCATACACTAGGCAGTGCATTTACTCATTAAACCACTGGGGAATAATAAAACTTTATCTTTATCTTTAGTGTGTAGATTTTCATTTCATTTTCTTCCTTTATCTTCAGGTTTCCTCTTAAACCACGTTTCATTTCATTCTGAGAGAGTCGAATGGCAGACAAAGCTTCTCTCGATCCAAATGTTTGGAGCACAAAAATAATTTGAGATGCATCAGCCTCTGATTTTCCTCCCCCATTCACCCTGTTGATAAACTCAACAGATCAGACTGGCCTTAAAATTACGCATCAACCCTTCGAGAGATGGAAGGATGGACTGGAACCTTTGGGCAGATTTACATCCCCCTTTTATTGTCATTTTTTTCTTTTTATATATATATAAACTCTATTGGACATCTGGAGATTGATGTCCAAATTGGGAGTGCTGGCTCACAGGTTAGTTTCATCATCGTCAAAGGTGGTCCCTCGAACAAAGATGACTTGCTTCTCCGCCAAAAGGGATGAGTTTGCCGATATTCCAGTCCTGAACTCCAGGGGTGGACGATGCCTGTGCGTGGATTTGTTTTTATTGAGTTTTATTGAGTGCAGAAGCTGATGTTAATGACTCCATCCTTTAACTGTTGAAGGACACGGATAGTTTTTCAAAGATGGATGCTACGATTAGGGCAAGAACATTGGCTGGACCCAGATACAGCAGAGGAGCAGGAAGGTCGGAGCGGAGAAGCAGCGAGTAATCGAGGCAGAAATGTGGCAATTGATCGGAGCGGAGAGAGATCGTGGCTGAGATTCGGCAAGTGATCGTGGCGGAGGTGCGGCGAATGTTTTGTGGCGGAGGAGCGGTGAGAGATTGTGGTGGAGGTGCGGTGAATGTTTGTGGCGGAGGAGTGGCGAGAGATCGTGGCGGAGGTGCTGCAAATGAAGGTATGGGGCTCAGAAGAGCCGAAGGCCCAGGGGCAGCACGGGCCAGTCCACACTGCAATATGTGTGCACACTAGATCCGTGCAGCAGAGCAGATCTCCAGTAGTCCTGGTTTACCCTTGCCACTGGACCGAGACCAAGCTCTGTCGAACTCATGTGGTGGCTGATGTGCAATGGTCACCACATGTTAAACAAATCCACGCACAGGCATCTTCCACCTCTGGAGTTCAGGACTGGAATATCTGCGAACTCATCCCTTTTGGTGTGGAAGCAAGCCATCCTCGTTCGAGGGACCGCCTATGGTGATGATGAAACTAACCTGTGAGCCAGCACTCTCAATTTGGACATCAATCTCCAGATGTCAGTGAGGAAAACTTTCTGGTATCAATTAGCTGGGATTGCCTGAATTTTCTCTTCATTTGATGCCCGGGTCATTGCGAGACAGTTTCAGATGACATTAAAGTCGACCACAAATTGGGGGATTGGAGTCAGGTTTAGGGGTGGCAGGCTCCCGTCCTTGAAGGACATTAATTGGAACAAAGTTGTTTTTTTACAACAATATGGTAGCTTTCATAATTATTTTCCTGGTGCTAGCCCATAAATCAGATTTTTGTTAATTCAATTTCACAACTTGCATGGTGGAATTTGAGATCACAATCTCCTGGTTGCTCGTACAGCAACATAAATACTACATTACCACAATTATTGATCCACCTTGTGGTCTAATGCATCAATGTGTCATCTCTGCACCATAATCTTAGCATATTACTTTCAGATCCTTGTTAAAATCTGTATTATCTCTGTGCTGACATACGTGCCAATATCGTACTGCAAGTGTTTTTTAACCCCATCAGCATTGGTGCCAAGTATAGTATGCCACATACTATACAGGCAGATGGTACAAATTTTTATTAATGCATCACAAGCATTACTACAATCGAATTGCAAAGAAATACATTGGTATCACTGAGGCGCCAAAGTGATACCTTCTTGAATACAACTGAATGATTTGCTAAGCCATTTCAGAGGGCAGTTAAGTGTCAACCACATTGCTGTGGGTCTGAAGTCACATATAGGGCAGACTGGGTAAGAATAGCACATTTCCTTCCCTAAAGGACATTAGTGAATCAGATGTGTTTTTATGGCAATTTGATTGTTTCATGGTCACCATTACCAATACTAGCTTTTTATTTCAGATTAATTCAATTATTTGAATTTAAAATTCTCCAACTGCTGTGGTGGGATTTGACTCAAGTCTCCAGATCATTAGTGCAGGCTTCGAGGTTACTATTCCAGTAACATAACCACTATGCTACCATGCCTTTGCTTGCGTTCCTGTGGGCCAGAAATTCACCAAAGAGGAGTGTCCCTTTCACAATATTGTCCCAAAAATCCAAGGTCGTTCTGGCAAAACCTCAACAGGAGACCGCCAGAATGACTGGGAGTTAGGTCGTGGCCTGGCACCGAATTTCTGGGATAGCTCTGTTCCCCTTAGAAGGCCATCAATTTAAGGGGGTGTGGGGCGGGGTGGTACAGGGTTGGGGGTGTGACCTACCTTCTTTGGGACCCAGCATGTGGTCAACACAAATGAGATCAGGCATACCAGCTCACCAAAGGGTGGATGCGGGGCCTACCTAGCATCATGGCCTGGGCATCTGAAGATGAAAATACTTTAAAAAAAATGATTTTATGGCAGCCCCCTTAGAAAGAGACGAGCTGCAAGATGTTTCTGGAGTGGGGTGGGCAGGACTATGGGGGCGGGCCAGCAACCGAGGTCTGTGGCAGGTACATCTCAGCACTTGTACCAAGTTTATCCGCCCAAAGATTTTCACAGCCAGTGTTAATTATTTGGGAGGGAGGGGGGAGGGGGTCAGGGGCAGGAATGTTTTTTAAACTTCCTCTAACATGTGATGTCACTATTCCCAGGCACTCTGCCATAATTCCACCAGAAACAAATCTAAGTCAGTTGGAACATCATCAGCATTCAGTGCTGCTGACTGTTCAGACAAATAAAGCAGTTTTTAAAAAAATCTCTATGGTTGTAAGAGATGCAAACACCTTTAATAAAATCCTGCCTTTGTCGATTTTATAATTAAACCAAGCTGAGCCTCGCTACCCTTGTTCATTTGGATTTTTCTCTCTACACAGACCTCCTTGGTGTTAGTTTTGACAGACTGACTTCACTCACCGGTAAGATTTACTGCGGAAACCGCTAATGAGCATTTCATAATTTTCAACAGGTATTCTCAGCGGACATTTCTGGCTTGTCACTAGGCACTTCCTATTAGCATCAAATCAGCTGCGGTCAAGCTTAACTGCAACAGTGTTGAATCATTTTGTGTAGTGTTGTGGGACCTGCTGTTACCATCATGGGCTTAACACAGTGGGAATGCAACCCACAGATTTCGATGAGGCTCACAGCTGCTCCAACATAGCTTGAGTTGGGTCAGTATTCTACGTGTGATTCTCCACAAAGCATATTCATTATGCGACTGCACTGTCAGGGGAGGGGAGGGTGCATCAGGCAGGTGCCAAAGGCCTGCTCAACAAGGGAGCGAAAAACCAGGTGGCATGAAAGCTCCCCTGATCGCTTATTTGGTAAATGCACTGCCCAGGGTACCACTGGACCATTCAGACCAGAAAGCTCTTGGGTTTTATCCCTGGTCTATGCTGTGTTACATGATCTGAGCTAGGACAATACTACAATTTGGCTACAATTTGGCTTGCCACGTACAGGCTCGGAAGAAGAAAAATCAACCAAGGTTCCCACTCCTGATTGCAATACAGTTACTCCTGCATTGTTAGATGAGGATTAGGTTCCGCTGTGATGCATTCTGCAAATGCAAGCGGGCAAGACGGGTGAACAGGGCCCAGGTTCCCGACCATTGCCCCACCCCTGTTTCTGCCACTTCGCACCATCACCAAGTGAACCAAATGCTGTAAATGGAGGGAGAAGGCCTAGCAACGGCCTCCTCGCCCATTCATCCCAATTGCTTACCTGCTGAATGCCTAAGTCTCAGTAGATAACTTTGCCCAGTCTTCAGGTCACTGTGGCCCCTTTAAAGTTTCCTGTGGCATTTCTGATGCTATGGCGATAACCCTGCTGGAGCATCACCTGGATCTATCTATCTGGGGGCACCAAGGGGCTCACTGGCAGAAATCCCGCCAGGAAAACAGTATAAATATATAATGATCCTTGACCCAGGAAACTCGGGCCAGGTTCAAGGCAGATTCAGGGCAGTGGATGGAAATTCTACACTGAACCTGTAGAGGTGTGATCAGGAAAATCCAGTCTTTAGTGCCTTTGGTAGAGTGTCCGAAATCTGGAAACCTCGGGACCGAGGCTGTTCCGGATTTCGGGTATTTCCAGATTTCAAAACGTCTTTCCGACGTTGCGAATCCAGAAATGCCTTGGCCGAGGTACGGGGTGAGTCGGGCGGCCCAGCGGGGGAGGCGAGTCCGGCGGCCCAGCGGGGGAGGCGAGTCTGGCGGCCCAGCGGGGGAGGCGAGTCTGGCGGCCCAGCGGGGGAGGCGAGTCCGGCGGCCCAGCGGGGGAGGTCCGGAGGTGGAGGAGGTCCGGCAGCGGACCGGGGGTGGGGGGGGGGGGGGCGTGGCGGCGGGACCAGATTTCAGAACATTTTGCGGATTCCAGATGACCCTGCCACAGATCGGCCCGGTGTCCGGATTCCGGAACATTCCGAATTTCAGAACTCCAGATTTCGGATGCTCAACCTGTATCACAAAAATGTTAAAAGTCAGAACTTATGTGGTTTCTTTTTAATTTGGTTGAGGAAGCTATAATGTCAGCCATCATGATGTCAATCAGTGTCATAATGAGAGACTATTGTCATTTGGTCTTAGACAAAACTTCTTTCCTCCCTGTGCCGAAAGAACCACACAAGCAGATAATGTTAATTCACCACAGTCATCCAATGTACCTCTTCGTGGCCAAATTTATACTTCAATTACTTTACCGCACAGATTTTGCCAGCAGCACAGTAAGATAAATGAGATGGTCTGATGCCTCAGCAGGTTCCGATACCTACCTAAAGAGGCAGTTTCTGCAGTGATCTCCAGAATTAATGCCATTCCTGGCTCCAATATAAACATTCCTGGTAAAGGCAGAGGCAGCCATGTTTCCTGGCTGCTGGTGGAATGAGAGGCTCAGCGTAGCCTGTATGTAACTTCTTCTCTCACTAGGATAGGTACAGCAGCCAGGCCTTAAAGGCCTGCATCAAGGAAAATTCCCAACATTTTTTGGTCTGTTAGTTGTTGTCAGAAATAACTGCCAGATGACCTTTACTTCTTTAGTGAAGCCCTGCTCCACATAAAATGAAAACATTTACTTATCTGAGATACATAGAAGCTGCTGATTGCCTCAATTCTCTGATGGGAAGGAAGAGGTACCCTACAACTTATAACGGCCAGTTTGCTTGGGTGGTTGTCAGGGCAGGCATCCGCTGGGTGTAATCCCCAGGAAATGGCATAGGAGGTGTTCTGATGTCACTGCATCATTTACATGTCCTTTAAAGGCTCCCACCCTGGTTCGGGCAAGAACTCCCATGCATACTAATGAGAAATGTGTGTCAAGCGCAAATAGGGCAGAGAACTTACTCCACAGCTTTTCCTTTCCCCAATACCCCATAAACAGGAAAATGTAGGACAATAGGTAGAGGAAAATTGGCCCCAGGAAGTTGCCTTATGTAATGTAAGCACCTGTGAGTATGTTCACAGGTTTGTTGAACTGTTGCATTGTGAGTGGCTCAGCCAGTCATGTGATGTTCACAAGACTCAGTAAAACCCAATTCATTTGGGTCTAAGTCATCCACGATGAGGTATGCAGTTGTGAGCCTAGTGGATGAATTGATAATGTGTAGTGTGATTGTTAAACCAACTAGTTCTTAATAGCAATGTGCTGCTATGAATTCTGAAGCAAAGAACCCAGGGAGCAAATACATTACACCTTACATGTAATTTGCAGCCAAATATAGAAATTATACTTGATTTACTGTGATCAGATTTCATCACTTTGTTAAACACATAATGGGGTAAAAATTCATATTGGTCAGTGCTGCATCGCCCGCCTGTTATAAGTCCCGCTTGATATTTCGGTCTACTGAAGTCAATGGAACTGAATATCGGGTGGGGAGTAGAACAGCCGATCCTGCGCTAACGCCCAAAACAAATTTCTACCCCACTGTTTGTTAGACCAAAATCACAAAGGCTTTCTGGTGCTCTCTCATCGTATTTCTAGCCGGAGCGAAGCAGAAGGCTCTGCAAATGAGCCAGGTCTCATGTGCAGTGGCTGCTGGACTTTGCCATCCATCCCAAACATGGCCCACCCCACCCCATCAGCGGGTAGGGAGGGCTATGGGTAGGGAAGGATACCTCATGCTGGGAGTGCCTGCTTCACTGGCCTTAATGGGGAACCCAGGTTGGGAGCTGATGAGATGAGATGTACCATCCTCCAGAAATGCACAAGTGGGATCCAAAGGGAGGGAGGGGAATGGGTTCAGAACAGGGAAGTGACCTGGACCCCAAAGAACGGGAAGATATTTTTATATAATAAAAAAATTATTGGCTGAAGGGGAGCAAAACTCATTTTTCCAGGAGACTGGGCACCTCCCCGCTCTGGATGGTAGCCATCACTGAAGTTTCCGGCCTGTGCAGGCTAACAGAGGTCCAAGATGCACGATAGTGGCCCGGGCACTTGCTGTGCCCATGTAAATGAGGTGCCCTCCCACTGACCCCCTCATACTCTAGTAAAGACAGGAGTTGCGTTCCCAGCTTAGTTGCTAGCATTATGGTCTGTGCAATTTCGGGGACCATGTATAGTTCTTGTTCAAAATCAGAATTCAGCATCAAAGAGGTACAGTTAGAAACGGCTAACTATCGAACATGCTGGTTTGATGGGTCAAATGTCGTGGATGACGTGTGTGTGGTGTGTGTGGTGCGTGGTGTGCGTGTCTGTGTGTATATGAGAGTGAACATTGAGTGATCACAGGAATGGAACTGGCTGTAATTCCAATTGCTGACAACCAGACGGAATGATCATTTGGGTGAGGGACCAGAAAGCAGTTAGCATCTGAGGAATCTGTTCCCTAGCCACCGACTCCATCCCTATACCTAGTTTCTGGCTGAGGCTGAACCAGACCATTTGCAACTTTGGTGTCATATTTGACCGTGAAAGGAACTTCTGGCCACATATCTGCGCCATAACTGAGATCGCCTATTTTCATATGCGTAACATTGCCTGACTCTGCCCCTGCCTCAGCCCATCTGCTGCTGAGATCCTCATCAATGCCTTTATTTCCTCTAGACTTGACTATTCCAACGCACCTCCTGGCTGGCCTCCCACATTCCAACCTACGTAAACTTGAGGTCATCCAAAACTCATCTGCCCGTGTCCTAACTCGCATCAAGTCCCGTTCACCCATCACCCCTGTGCTCGCTGACCTACATTGGTTCCCGGTTAAGCAACGCCTCAATTTTAAAATTCTCATTCCTGTTTTAAAATCCCTCCATGGCCTCACCCCTCCTTATCTCTGTAATCTCCTCCAGCTCCACAACCCCCTCGAGATGTCTGCGCTCCTCTAATTCTGGCTTCCAGCCCTGATTTTAATCACTCAAACATTGGTGGCCGTTCCTTCAGCTGCCAAGACCCTCCCTTAACTTCTCCGCCCCTCTATCTCTCTTTCCTCCTTTAAGACACTCCTTAAAACTTATCTCTTTCTGCCCTAATATCTTCTTATGTGGCTCGGTGTCAAATTTTGTTTTATAATACTCCTGTGAAGCACCTCGGGACATTTTACTATGCTAAAGGCGCTATATAAATGCAGGTTGGTGTTGTTGTTGAATTATACAGAATAAATCAGAACCCTCAGTACAGAAAAGGAGAAAAATGTTAAGCAGAGGAATTGCACTTTATTTAAAAAAAACCTTTACTTTGTAATTACAGAAATTAAAATAAAGCATGCTAATAGATACAAAATTAGTTCTTACCTAACAGTACAGAAACAAATTGTAGACTATAGTTGTGTAATGTTTTATCCTTTCAAGCGGATCACTTCAAATCCCTACATAAAGGGTGTGACTGATATTTTTTTAAATCGTGTCCTCAGAACAGTACAATGGAGGGAAAAAATTAAAAGATTACTCCTGGCGCCTGTCAGGAGCCCGTATATCGAGAAATTACACTCCCCAGCCTGGGATTCTTCATCCATTATTTCCATCTAAAGCTGAAACTCTCCTCCATAGTTAGCCCATTTAAAGAATTAGCCTGCATCTCAGTTGGAATGGCATTTATCCTGGGACAGCAGTGCACAATTACATGTTGGTATAATCCACTGAGCAGAGAAAGAGTCTATGAAGGGAGTCTGCGGTCCTTAACACTGTTTTACAATGTCACTACTGCATTCCTTGCCTAAACCACTCCGCCTCTCTACCTCTCTTTCCTCCTTCAAGATGCTCCTTAAAACCTACCTCTTTGACCAAATTTTTCATCACCTGCCTTGCTTTCTCCTTATGTGGCTCATTGTCAAATTTTTTACCTTGTAATACTTCTGTGAAGCACCTTGTGACGTTTCAGTACGCTAATAATACACGTTGTTGTTGTATCTATTAAAGAGCACTGTTCTGATGAAATATGAAATGTCGTTAAAACCTATTACATTTATTTACAAACAGATGGTTAAATTAAATGTCATATCAAACTGCATCACTGCATCCCATGCATGTGACATCAACATAACCAAAATAATACAGGGCTCCTTTGAGTCTTCTCCTACCCATTGGGAAAAAATGTTTAGTCAAATACTTTTATATGAACACAATGGGATTTACTTAGCTTGTTAAAAGTGACATTGGCCTTACTCTATTGGCTAAAATGTATTTCAAGAAACCCTCCGTGACCTTGTGCTTGTTGGTGAAAACACCTTGGGACATTTTATTACATTAAAAGTGTTATATAAATGCAAATTGATGTGCGAAGTGACAGAAAATCTCAATAATTTTAAATAAATTTAAACGATGAAATTAAACTAGTCAAGACTGAAAAATGTTCTGGACGTTTGGATTGCGATTCAACCCACCACTTGTGCCCGTCTCTTACCGTGTGTTTCTGTTGACACTGCTGCCTACACAACACGCAGCACACAGTGAGCTGAACAATGTAGTCCAGCACCTATTGTCTACAGAGCCCTAGTAATACCACCCACCCTCCTGAATGACTCAGAGACATGGACCATGTACAGTAGACATCTCAAGTCGCTGGAGAAATACCACCAATGATATCTCTGCAAGATCCTACAAATCCCCTGGGAGGACAGGCGCACCAACGTTAGAGTCCTTGACCAGGCCAACAACCCCAGCATTGAAGCACTGACCACACTTGATCAACTCCGCTGGGCAGGTCACATCGTTCGCATGCTAGATACGAGGCTCCCAAAGCAAGCGCTCTATTCAGAACTCCTTCGCAGCAAGCGAGCCAAAGATGGGTAGAGGAAACATTACAAGGACACCCTCAAAGCCTCCCTGATAAAGTGCAACATCCCCATCGACACCTGGGAGTCCCTGGCCAAAAACCGCCCTAAGTGGAGGAAGTGCATCCGGGAGGGCGCTGAGCACCTCGAGTCTCATCGGCGAGTACATGCAGAAAACAAGCACAGGCAGCGGAAAGAGTGTGCGGCAAACCAGTCCCACCCACCCTTTCCCTCAACGACTATCTGTCCCACCTGTGACAGAGACTGTGGTTCTCGTTTTGGACTGTTCAGTCAACTAAGAACTCATTTTTAGAGTGGAAGCAAGTCTTCCTTGATTCCAAGGGACTGCCTATGATGATGATGATGATGGTTGATTGACTGTGAAATGCCAGGATGTGGAACATCCTAAGAGCAAATATCCTGTACAAATATAAATGCATTTCAACTACACTCTGCAAGCACAAAAAGCATTGTCACCTCTATAAAGCTGTTAGGAAAGCTTTCTTCAATTGTTTAGAAACACCTGCAAAGGCAGAATTGCTGTGTGTGTTGCCAACAAGACTATTTTTACCAGGTCTATCCAGCAGCCCGCCTCAGTGAAATTTATACTGGTGGTGCTGCTGGGTGCTTGAGATCCATGCGTCAGGGACTGGTGGTGCAAGCAACCCACACAGGCCAATGTAAAAACAGATAAAGAGAGCGTAGAACAACAAACACGCAGCACCTCAGGCAACAGTATGCCGTGCCCCTCCCGACCCGACATTCAAAGCACGTGAGCTGCTGCCATTGCCACTCCTCCTCTATCCCGATCTCTCTCGCTGCTCCTTCCCAATCACCGCTGCCTCTAACCCCACCCAATCGCCACCATTACCCCACCCCCTTCCTGGCCACCACTAACCGCCCCCCCCCCCCCCCCGACTCAATACCCCCCCTTCACTGCTTGTTTAAGGGCTGTTGCTGGCGTTACAGCAGGCCAATCTTCGCCGGCAAGCTGCCTGTTACTGTCCGCAGCTTATCGGCCCGAGGCCCAATATCACGTCCGCCTCAGGTCTCACAAATGGTGGGCCTGAATTACTAGACCGTTGTTTCTTCTGCTGCCAAGTTTTTAAAATTAAAAGATAGATAAACACCAGAAATTTGTTGCAAGCCACCAACGTAACAATTTTGCTAGACTGTGGGAATGAATATGGAAAAGATATAGGGTGCAAAATTGGGTTACGCCCGTTTAGGGGTGGTAACTGAGTCAGGGCGGGACTTCCTGTACCCGGCCTGGAAATCCCACCCTGGCTGTGAAATTTGGGTTACCGTCCCTCACGGGAAGTGGAATGCAATGTCGCGTGCTCCACTTCCTGTGGGGCGGTGTCTGAGGTACTATGCAGGCAGGATCAGCAGCGCTACACAGCTTCTCCGCATAGCGCTGACGCGTTTCAAGACCCTCCCCTTCCATTAAAGGCCCTTTGATGGCCTCCACTGGGCCACCAGGGCTGCGTGGTGCTCAGGCCACAGACCGGCACCCAAAGTGCCGGGCTGCACGATCGCGGCCTGGACTGATGGACCACGGGCCGACCGGTGAGTCGGCTGAAGAAATAAAGTGGCAGCGCACCTCCTCTTTAATTGCCACCCCAGGAGCGGAAGTCAGTCATCGCCCGTGACAGCCTCACGGGGGCTAGACACTTTCTGCCGCAGGGTGCAAAGGGATCGCCGTGCACGGCAATGACATCATCACCGGAGGCGCGGTGGCCAGGGACGCTATTAGAGGGGTGCGGCGTTATCGTTCATCCACCAACTCCCGTGGAATTTCATGGAAGCCAGTAGCGCCCCCCAATCCCCCCCCCCGGGCGAAAACAGTTTCATGCCCACTCGGGACCCCCGAAGGCACTAACAGGAGGTGCAGGACAGGGCAATTTTGGCCCCTTAGTATTTTCAAAGCTCTCATAAATGATGGATGTTATGTTATGACTAATAACCATATGTCAGAGGCAGGAGGAGCCACTACTTTCAGTAAAGGTGAATCATTGGGCTTGCAGATTATCACATCAATGGATTCAGATGCCTTAAGGACTCCCTCACCTCACCTGGCGTACCACCCAATATGAGCTTTTTCATTCATTCTCAGGATGTGGGCGTCGCTGACAAGGCCGGTATTATTGCCCATCCCTATTTGCTCTGAGAAGGTGGTGGTGGGACTTTTAAAAAACTGGATGGTTGCAAGGCTACTTCAGAGGGCAGCTGAGAGTCAACCTCATTAGTTTGGGACTGGAGTCACATGTAGGCCAGACCGGGTAAGGGCAGTCAGTTTCCTTCGTAAAGGACATGAGTGAACCATTTGTGCTTTTATGATCAAATGACAATTTCATAATCACTTCATACCAGCTTTTTTTAAACTGAATTTAAATGATCATTCCCCAACTGCCATGGTAGGATTTGAACCAACATTCATACTGGGAACATAACCACTACACTACTGTATACCTGGCCCTAAATGAGCTGAAAATAACTTCCATGTGTTATTAGATACAAGCATGAGGCCCCTGATTAGTATATTCAAGGGGCCTAAGGCCTGTTTCAAGCAAAAGTCCTGGATGACAAAAGATCACCTGATCCAAAATGGCGGCCACCAAACTGCTGGTGCAGCTCAGGCACTGGAGAGTCCGCACCCGATTTTGGTAAGTTTTTGTCTCATTTTACATTCAAAAACCAGGCGAAACGAGGTTGAAGTTCTCCCCCTATCTGTCTGATCTCACACGTGAAGGAAGAACACATGGGTGAAGACCTACAGCAGCTCCGAGTTTGGAAGAGGAAGGAGAAAATGTGAGGAGAAAAAATATTAAAAATTGACATCCTCGAATGTATTCAAATGATCTGCAATTGACAAGTGTTTCCCATCTTTTATATAAAAATCAAACGGAGACTGGGGAGTGTGGAAAGATCAAGTCCGCCTGGAAAAACTGCTAAATCCCTGCAGATTCTTTGAAGTTTTTTTTTAAATCCTGAGACAACCTACTGACCCTGAAGCAAACCCCAAGTTACTGTCAACCACAACATAAATCACAAGAATTTTTTCAGATGTGATTTCAAGAGCTGGAAATAACGTGTGTGTGTGTGTGTGTGTGTGTGTGTGGGTGACTGTCATCATTCAGCAAAATGATTTGGTTGCATTGTGAACAGCTGATTATGCTCAGTACAGGATTTTTGAAGCCTTATGTATTTGAGATAAAACTCGCCAATTTTTTTTTCTGCTTCAAAGGATGTATTTAATTTTGCGATTGAAGCGCAAAAGGAGGATCCACAATAGCAGAACCAGTTTAATCCATGTGAAAGAAATAGTTTCAACCTTTAAACAGACTCACGGGGTTGTGGATTATGAAGGCGTGGTTCATGAATGGGAAGCTCAGTGTTATGCTATTCTCTACACAATGGTGACATATGGGGCTCGAAAATTCATGAGGTTCTGCTGCCCTCCTACTGCAACTTCAGTAGGATATCAGCGGAACCCCCCCAAGAGAATGCGGGAGACCCAGTTACGTTGGGTCCCCGCCATTTCTGTCAGTTTCCAATTTGACTGATAAGGAACTTCCATCCACCTGCTACAAAACAATGGGCTGGGGCAGTAACTTCCTTAACCAGGAATTCCCTATCCTGGTCCTGGATCGGGGCCCGGTGCATCAATGGCAGTCCATATGGTGAGAAAGATGAGGTGCAACGGCCTCCACAAGGGCACATGCGGGCCCCATCCATGGGCTCCAGACTCGGCAAGCAGCCTGGACCACTCAAAAATAAAAATGAGGCACATCGGCTCACTGAGGGTCTAGGTTTGAATCCTGGCCTGGAGCCAGAAAAAAACCTGGCGATAAGCCCTTCAAATCCAGCAACAGGCGCTGGGGCTGCTGGTAATTGTGAGCAGCTGGCTAATCAGGGATCTGCCCCCTGACCCCAGAAATTCTGGCTGGGGTCGGCCGGGGCGGTTCCCATTGGGTGGACCCTGGCACTTATGCTGGGCTCAATGTCCCGCTGATTTTTGGTACCACCAACAGCACAGAGGAAATCTTCCCTGATGGTAAAGACCACCTGGGGAGTAATAATTCCACGCAGCCACTCCTGGTGCATGTCAGGATAACCCACTGCAAAACTGCACATTCCCAGCCCGTGATTTTCCTCCATTAATTTTTACTCCATGGCGACAGGCAGTGGGGGAAAATGTTGACTTGGTGCGATCGTGTAAAACGGGTGGTAGCGAATCAGCAGCCCATGTTACAGCTCTCTTCATTTTTATTATCATTGAAGTCAATGGAAATAAAAATCGGGAGTGATGTGAAGCGGGCTGCCACCCATTTTAAACAATCAGACAAAGTCATAATCTACCCCAGTGACTCTATGTGATCAAGACAGATGTTCAGTAAGTGCTGAAAGACAGTCAATCAGTGAGGGTGTCTGTCATGACACAGGCAGTTCGTCATGGTTACATGGCAGAAGGCAGGTGATTGGTGAAAGCTCGTGGCTCAGTCAGGGCACACACCATGAAATGGGCAATGAATGAGAACACACAGAACAAGATGGACATGATACTGTCAGCCTGGAGGAAACAGCACAAGACTGACATGAGCCAGCATTCAATGGGACAAAGAGAAGCAGGGGATGACACAACAGTCTGGCCTGACTCTCAGCAGCTGCTCCTTTCCAGTTGGAAGTAAACAAAACAATTTTGTTCTGCTTCTCTTCCTGTTGGTAGTTAAGAATTCGCTATTTGATTTAGATGATGCTTTTACTTGTTCTGTTGGCAGTTAGGAAATTGGATTTTGATTCTTTGAATACATATCCTTTCTGATTCCCTCTACAAGTGAACTGCAAAAATTTCTAATGTTTGCTTCAATTCAAAAGGTTTATCTGTCAATCAGAAGGGTTAACTGTATGAGCCCTTCATTCATCTTGAAGTAGAGAGACAGCGTATTTCTCCTTTGATGCCAATTATATCACTTCTTTCATTGCTGGTGTGGAGTACTGTAGCTGGATTTCAAAGTCTTTTATGGTATTGCAAATCTGCAGTAACTGGTGAGACTGTCCCTTTATTCTGTTGATATGTAGCTCCTGGAAGAACCTTGAGAGACTCATAAAATGTGTGCTGTTTCTAAACACTTTGGAGTCTGAGATGTGGGAAATTATTACAAAATTGGAACAAACCTGATTCCCTTTCAAATTTCAAGCGATTCTGCCCCAAATATAGCTATGATAATATTCATTTGTAAGTCGAGAATAGGCGAGATTAGGAGAAGTGACTGATAGATTGGGTTGGAAAGATAATCTTTGAGAAGGTTTGTAAAGGTGGCTACTATCAATGGTGGGATGAAAGGAAGGGAGGATGCACAAAAGGCAAGAGTCAGACGCTTAAGGGTAGAGGAGAGGATGCAAGATTGGAGGAGGTTGCAGAGTTAAAGTGGAGCGAGGTTATGGAGAGATTTGAAAACAATAATGAGGATTTTAAATTTAATATACTGGGCGACAGGGAGCCAACATAGGTGAGTAAAGACAACAACAACAACAACTTGTATTTATATAGCGCCTTTAAAGTAGTAAAACATCCCAAAGTGCTTCACAGGAGTTCGAAGGCAAAACAAATAAATAAAGACAGGGGTGATGTGCAAATGAAACTTAGTGCAGGACAGAATACAGGCACTGTAAAATGCCTGTTGAAATCTTTAGAAGGTGAAGGATGGTTGGTAAATAAGGAGTACAATAGAGAAATCAGCCTAGAGGTGAAAAAAGTTGAGTTAAGTGGGCTGAAATCGCCCATCTCAGAAAGGTCCGTTAGCGGCCGTGAAAGGGATTTCGTCCAGGTGCAGCGGCCAGAGTAACCCCCACCCCCCCCCACACCCCACCTGGAATTGCCCCTAGGGCTGCGGCAGCAAAAAGTGGTTTGTGCTGCGCCCCGCGATTAGTGCACCCCGGCGTGGTGCACGCACGCTGATGACATCATCACCGTGCACGCCGACCACTTATCGCCCTGCGTAGACACTTTTGCACCCCTCGGGGGAAATTACCCCGCGGGACGAGAGGTCGGTGTGGAGCCATGCCACCGACAGCTTCTCGGGGCCAGACGCTGTGGTTGCTGAGGCGCATTGGCCGCCATCTTTTTTCTGCTCCACGGCTTTTCAGTCGGCCTGACAATGATGGCCGCTAGTGCAGCCAAGGCGACAAAATGCAGACCGGCACCGCCTCTTGGGGGCCGGCCCGCTGGCCCAGCCAACACCCTCCCTGGTAGCCCAGTGAGCGCCACTAAGAATTTGCAGCGGCTCTCCCCTTTAAAAGGGGAGGGCCGTTGTGACGCATCACCATGATGCGGCACGTTAGCGCATTACTGAGAGTCGAGCCCCGCGACCGCCCCGCGAACACCCGGTTACGGCCCCACACATTTGTTTGCCTTTAAGAGACCAATTTAGCGCCGGTGGCGGTGCATCCCACCTTGGTGCTAAATTTTCATTTAATTCGAAGTGACTGCCCGAAACCCAGCGCAGGGCAATTTCGGCCCCAAGTGCTCCTGCAGAAGGGAGGCTATGGTTGGGGTGGAGTGAAGGGTTTCTTGAGGTGATAGAAATAAGCAGTATGAAGGTTAACTCTAAGTTGAACAGGACACCAAGATTTCACTTTAGTCTTGAGGATGTAGCTGAGGAGGGGGATGGATCAGCAGTAAAGATGAATGGAGTTTATGACAGGGGCCGAAAACGATGGATTAGGCCTTCCCAATGATCTGTTGAAGGAAGTTGTGACTCATCTATGACTTGATGTCAGACAAGCAGTCTAACAGCACAGAGGTGATCTAGTGGTCAAAAGGGAGCCTCCTTGGCCCAGGGACTTTGAGGCTAAATTCAGTGGCTTCACTGGTGCTCTGGCTGAGATCAACCAACTCAGTACGAACTATGGCTCACTATACCGCACGGCCCATTTATATACACAGCCATTGGGGGCAGGGGTGATGGCTGCGAATTTCCTCAGGGCTGCTCCCACTCCGCTGTCCTAACTTCGCCAGATGGGTGGCGAAAACCCCATTTACACTCAAACGGCGTTTCTGCCGCACTTCCAGTTACAGCGGAGGAGCAAGAGCAGCTCCGAGGAAATTCCCAGCCAATATATATTTCAACAGAAAAGGTTCACTTATTGTTGTGCACATATATTGCTTAACATTGCTCTTTGGGGTTTCTCTTAAAAATAATAGGTTTCTTGAAACAGTCCTCCACTGCAAAAAACTTAAGCATTGTAATAATGTGTTCCTGCCAGAAAAAAAAGAGCTGATTGTTCCCAGATGGGAAAGGACTGTTGAATATGACAGTTTTACTTCTTTCACTTCAATCGGAGTAATATTTAGTATCCCATGGTGATAGTGTTATGCTCCAACTGACTGCATTGCAGAACAGGATGCTGCCAGTCCATACCAGTGATTTCCCCACATAATGAGCTCCCTGTGTCCCCAAAAGAATATGTTGAACAGAAGTTCTGTGCAGACGGGAAAGGAGAATAGTTGGAGCATCAGTCAATCAGCACACTTTTAAACTTTTGAACGGGCAATTACAGAGTGACATTAATAGACCTCGGACCGGATTGGCTGTCTACCATCTTGGCGTAGGAGAGATACTCAGTGGGAAACAAAGGCTTCAGAAAAAAAAAATCATAGGGTGGTTTTTATCAATTGACACTCCCAACACGGATCTTTAGGCACTGGGAGTCCATAAAAGGGGAGACTAGCCAAGCCTAACAGGAGTTTACCATCCATTCATTTCATAACATTTAAGGTTTGTAGAAACTGCCCTTCTTGAATGCATAACCTGTATCAAGGTCCAGTGCTATTTAATAAAGAAAGACGTGTCATGACCTCAGGAAGTCCCAAAGTGCTTTACAGCCAATTAAGTACTTTTGAAGTGTAGTCACTGTCCTGTTGTAGAAAAGTCATGTACATGTTGGAGCTTGTCCCATGGATGAGACATTAAAATGAGGCCCCATCTGCCCTCCTAGGCGGATGTAAAAGATCCCATGGCACTATTTCGAAGAAGAGCAGGGAACTCATCCCTAGTGTCCTGGTTAATATTTATCCCTCAACCAACATTAAAAAAACAGATTATCTAGTCATTATCGCATTGCTGTTTGTGAGATCTTGCTGAATGCAAACCAGCTGCTGCACTTTCTACATTACAACAGTGACTGCACTTCATTGGCTGTAAAGCACTTTGGGACGCTCCGAGGTTGTAAAAGGCACTATATAAATGTAGGTCTTTCGTTTCATGGCTCACTGAGTTTATCTAGCAAGCAACTCAGCCTTACAGGCCAGGAAAGTCCCAAACTCAATCCCCAATCTGTACTGAGGTAGCTGATCTCAGCTGAGTGTCACTAGGGTCACAGCTGGAGGGAGAGAAGTCAGCCAACGTTCCTGCTCTGCATCGTGATGCCCTACAGCTGCTACTGGAAATGCACCCGTCTAAATATCAGGTGAGAACAGGATCAGCTTCAGCTGTTTGACTAGTGTGCTGCCGCTCCTCGCCAAGGCTCACATGTGGATTATGTCCACAGGAACAAGGTAGCAGGTAATGGCTGGTACCCATGCAACTGTACCCAAGCAGGGAGTCAATGCCTTCAGGAGGAAGGGAGAAAACTGGCAAAAACATTAAAAAAAACAGGAATGTTATCATTGTAATCTTAATTGGACCATTTCATGCTTACATGGTGCCTGATGTGTAATCGTAGCCACTAAGCATGCCAATTATTTCGCACTTATGAGATGAAATACACAATATTCAAAAACTGTATGAGCAAAATGACAGATCTGTGGCCAAGTGACTAATTCCATTTTAGCAAACAGCACTAATAAACACTCAGGAGACAATTTCATTCAACACAATGCTTTGTTGCTATTTTGTTTTTAAGCAATCAAATTTTCTGGGTCGCAGTAAAAAGCTTCCAAGTACTTTTTGTCAACAAGTACCAAAGGCAATGAGTAAACATTGATATTTTACCAAAGTTACACTGTGAGAGAGCTGACAAGCAACAACAGCTCCCCTAATGGTTAAACAGGTAATGCACTGCCTGATGAAACTGAGCTGCACAGCTGGAAGGGTTCATTTTATAGGCCACAGGGCCACACATTCAGAGCGTGGGGAGGAGTTATGGACGGGAAACCCAGAATACAACTTTCCTGAACATCCTGCAGGTTTTTACTGCAGGATGTATTTGAAAAATGTCTTCAGGTTTCCCGCCTGATAGCCAGCCAATCTGGGGAGGTAAGATTGCGGGGGCGGGGGGCAGTAGAGTGTGTCCGGGGCTGGGGGGGCGAGATACTTCTTGCGGGGGTAAGATCGTGGGGGGGGTTGGACTTGGTGATCTTGGGGGAAGGGAAGGTCGGTGATCACAGGTGGGCGGGTCTGGGGGAGATCAGGAAGAGTTGATGATTGTGGGGTGGTCGAGGGAGAGATCAGGGTCTATAGATCATGAGGTGGGGTTCAGACAGATCGCAGGAGTGTGGGGTGGGGAGTGCGGCATGGGTGTTACTCCTGCTCCTCCTGGCCCAGAAGCAGTACCATAAAGGCATTTACCTTATGGATCCAGCCCTTCTTGTCTCCCTTCACCTGCACAGTTTCCTGGCTGACGTGAGTGAAAAATAGAAAGCTTGTTAAAATGGAGACACGCAACCTCCTTAAAAGCTTTCAATGACTCACCTGCCTCCTGAGAGCAAATTGTCACCCTCCCCCATCCTTCCTCCGTTAATACAGGGAGTGGGCGGGTTTGAGGCGTGTTGGGTTTGGGACTTCCCACCTGATCCAAACCCACCAATTTTGGGGGTAATATTACCCCCCACTGCTGAGTTAGCCAATGTCTGTTGGGGCAGCAGATGAGAAGCTATAATTGGTCTCAGTGCTCTTGGGTTAGTGAGGGAAGAACATGGCCACTCTGATTATTATTCTGTAACTCCTCCTGGTGCATGGATTTGTCAAGGGAAGGTCGTGTCTGACTAATTTGATTGACTTTTTCAAGGAGGGAACCAGGCGGGTCGATGAGGGCAGTGTGTATGATGTTGTGTTTATGGATTTTAGCAAAGCTTTTGATAAAGTCCCCGATATGTCCTTACTATACAGTATAAATGCACACGAGGCCATACTTGAGAGAAGGTCACTCTGTGACCAGTTACCTTTATTACCAAGACCTCAAGTGATGAAGGTGGGTGGAGCTTCCCCTTTTATACCTGAAAGTCCAGGTTAGGAGTGTTGCCCACAAGTTCACCCCCTTGTGGTCAATGTTCGCAAGGTGTACAACTTAGGTCAGCTTATACATGGGTTACAATGATAGTTGAATACATGACAGTCCCACATGGCAGACTGGTCACGAAAGTAAAAATCCATGGGATTCAGGGCAAAGTGGCAAGTTGGTTCCAAAATTTGCTCCGAGGCAGGAAGCAGAAGGTAATGGTTGATGGGTGTTTTTGTGACTGGAAGGCTGTACACAGTGGGGTTCCGCAGGGCTCAGTGCTGGGTCCCTTGCTTTTTGTGGTATATATCAATGACTTGGACTTAAATGTTGGGGGTATAATTAAGAAGTTTGCAGATGACACTAAAATTGGCTGTGTGGTTGATAATGAAGAAGAAAGCTGCAGACTGCAGGAAGATATCAATGTGCTGGTCAGGTGGGCAGAACAACGGCAAATGGAATTCAATCTGGAAAAGTGTGAGGTAATGTATTTGGGGAGGTCTAACAAGACAAGGGAACACATATTAAATAGTATGACACTGAAAAGTGTAAAGGAACAAAGGGACCTTGGAGTTCATATCCACAGATCCCTGAAGGTAGTAGGCCAGGTAGATAAGATGGTTAAGCAGGCATATGGAATACTTGATTTTATAAGTCGAGGCATGGACTACAAGAGCAAGTAGCTTGAATTGAATAAAACACTGGTTAGGCTGCAGCTGAAGTACTGTGCGCAGTTCTGGTCATCACATTACAGGAAAGCTGTGATTGCACTGGAAAGGGTGCAGAGGAGATTTACAAGAATGTTGCCTGGACTGGAGAATTTTGGCTATGAGGAAAGATTGGAGATACTGGGTCTATTTTCTTTGGAACAGAGGAGGCTAAGGGGAGACCTGATTGAGGTATATAAAATAATGAGGGGCCTGGATAGAGTGGATAGGAAGGACCGGTTTCCCTTGGCAGAGGGGTCAATAACCAGGGGACATAGATTTAAAGTAATTGGGGGGAGGTTTAGATGAGATATGAGGGGAAATTTCTTCACCTAAAGGGTGATGGGAATCTGGAACTCACTGCCTGAAAGGGTGGTAGAGGCAGGAACCCTCACCATATTTAAAAGATACTTGGATGTGCTCTTAAAGTGCCGTAACCTACAGGGCTACGGACCAAGAGCTGGAAAGTGGGATTAGGCTGAATAGCTCTTGGACAGCCAGTGCGGGCACGATGGGCCAAAATGGCCTCCTACCGTGCTGTAAATGTCTATGATTCTATGATTCTATGTGTGTCAACTGCCCTCCACTGCCAAATACCTTGCCAGCACTTGCTGCCTTTAAGCACACATGAATATTGGCCACTTGAGTAGCTGGGGGATGCTGGCCTTTGTTGATCTTTACCTAACCAAGAATCATATGTCTTCAGAATCAGGGTACAAAACTGGAAAAGAAAATTCAGGCAACAACAGATTGATTTCTTCTTAATTTAAAAAAAGGCTCTGAGTCATAATTGACTCTGCGGGAATTAAACTGTTTTATAAAGTAACCATTAGCAGAGCTGGTACAGGAGGTCACTGTGCCAAGCTGGTGATTAGATTTTCATATTATCCAAAGTAGCAAGTACAGACCCTTCTAAGCTCAAAAAAAACACATGATTTGAAAATCTGTTTATCAGAAGTCTAATTTATTTTGGTCTGAAGCTTGCGGTTCAGAAAAGAAATGTGAAGAATTTCCTGCTTGAAAATATGATTTGAGTGTGAAAAGCAGCTGAATGAAAACACAGAACCCACAGGAAAAATGAAGTTCAATTCAAGCCCGACTGATGTTTTCTTTTATGAGTAAAATATTTATTAATTTAAACTGAACCACAAACTACAAGAAGAAACAGCTACCCGTATAAACATAGGCTGATATCCAGCCCAACATGTATAACAAACACAGAAAATGCTGGAAATAGACTTGAGGTCCATCAGCAGCTGAAAACAGAAAAGACATATTAATGTTTCTGGTATAGATTATTTGTCAGGACATTAATATGGCTTTTCTCTTTTCAGGTGCTGATGCACCAGCTGAGTATTGTAACCCTGCCCAACGGGGCAAGCCATTAAAATGGCCGCAAAGACCTGCACCCACTGATCCTTCTACCTTCTGCAATTTTAGCCTGTTCTTTTGAGCAGGCCAAAGGGTCAACCATCGGAAGGCAGCATAGTCCCTCTGTAAATATGCAGATCGTGCTCTGTTGACATAATTGGGGCCCGATCTGAAACTTTAACCCGAGTCCTGTGAAGGGAAGCCATCGTGCCTTCACCACCAAGCCAACCAGGCCGCAAGAAAAGCCGGGGCCAGTAGAGACCCAGCAAACTGAGTGCATTTTATTTTTTGTTGTTACCTCTATGCCGGGCTTCCCTCTCCATCCCCCGATGCCCTCCTATCCGAGTAACTGGGACTGTTCCTTCAGGTCCTTGTCGGCGGTTTTCTGTACCCAAAATCCCGCTCTTGCCCACTGGCTAGCTAACTCTTCCCACCGGGTTCGGGGACAAGACTAGCAGGGCCAATGCTGATGAGGTCCACGAGTTAAAATGACCGAGCCTCAAGCTGTGGCAGGCTGGAGAGTTTGCCATCCACCTCGGACCCCACCCTCAAGATACCTACCGGAATTTTATTTCAGATTTTCAGCTATCCAGTTTCTCCATTATCCTAATATGTATATTCAGCAGCGCAAAGCACGGTACAAGTGTTCCAATATCCTTCCATCTATACTTCTACACCCTCCTTCCACCTAACCCAATAAAGGCGGGGAGGGGGGGGCGGGAATAAATCTGCTTTGCTCAAAACCTGGATTGATCCCAAATCCCCAAAGCATAGCTTTCCTAAATTAGCAGACCCCAGAAGATGGAATGTGCCCTGAACTAATAAGTGGCTACAATTTACATTTATACAGCGCCTTTAACATAGAAAAACATCGCAAGGCACTTCACAGAAACAGAAGGAAAATGGACGCTGAGCCAAAGGAGAGATTAGAATGAGTTACCAAAAGCTTGGTCAAAAAATAGGGATTTTAGGAAGGTGTTAAAAGAGGAGAGAGAAGTAGATCAGTAAAAGGGAGCTTGGGGTCTAAGCAACTGGCGCTATGTCCACCAGAGGCGGGGCAAAGGGAGGGGAGCTTGCACAAGAGGCCAGAGTTGGAGGAATGGAGAGTTTGATCCATGTTGGAGGATGGCTCATAAATCACTGCCCCTTGATTGCCTTGGAGGAAGCCACCCTGGACTTGTTGACATGGAGGGAATAGGGGAAAGTGAGGCATCAAGCTTTTTCCCCAAGGTCAGGGCTAGTACCAGCCTGCTCATGTGTCTTATTCCTCTTTGCATTCATTTCCACACAGCCAGAGGTGGGAGGAGAAGAGTTTAGCGAGGTAACTGATGACATAGCCAAAGAAGTACGTTTCCAAAGGATTTTGCAGGCAGTGAAAGATATGGTGAGGTGGAAGGGTTCAGGAAGAGAATTCCAGAGTGCTGGTGTGTGATGGCTGAAGACTGCAATCAATAGTAAAACAGCAGGAGAGGGAGAAGAACAACCAACTTTAAATGTACAATTGTAAAAGTATCAGATACAAAGCTCAGTGGAAAAACTTCAAGTGCACTGCTGCTAAGTGACACTCATTTCTTAAAGTCAGACTTTCAAAACCTTCATGATTTTGTCACAGCAGTAAGAGGTTGTTATATGCTGATTGTAGCACTGAATAAACACCAATCAGAGCATCTGGGAATGGAATTCATCTCTCACTGAATACCAACACTAACTCTGGTAGAAAACAATCCATATATAAAAATAATTAAATACTTTTCTAGCTAAAAATAACATGGACCAGGGTGGAGCAACCTTCAAATCTCTGCTTTGTGGTTTGATATGGCAGGCAAACCCATACTTGATGGTATTGAATGTAGGCATGGTTTACTGGGACTAACCGAAGCAGAAAGCTATCTGAAGCTCAGAAGAGGGCCGTTGCAGGAAAGTATATGTATTAGGATCAGGTGGGAGATGAGCTGTTGTCTTCTCAGGGATTTGACACACAGAGAACCACTTCCATTTGAACATAAAGATATTCCTCCTTAAAAATTTGCCATCAGAGGTGGGGTTTCTACCTGCCGTCCCACTATGTCCTATTTTCAAACCCAACTCATTGGGCTCAATTTTCCCCAATCAATGTGCGCCAGTGTAACTTAGTGAGTTACAATTTTTTTTAAGTTCGTTTTTGTTTTGAGTCATGGGGTCATAACCTGCCACCCTCACCAATTCTGGCCATTTAGGCAAGTTTGGCCAGCTTGGATTTACTCCAGTTCTTCTAAGGCCGGCATATGTGGCCTCTGTGGATAAACCTTCTGGTGAGTTAAGAAAATCGGCACAGAGAAGTAAATCAGCTCAGCAGATGCCTGGACAGTAGCAACAGGAGAGGTAAGAGAGAGTGGGAGAGAGGGGGTGGGCGAAGCCTTTCGGGCATAGTTAAGAGTGGGGACCAGGAGGGAGGAGGCCACTCGGCATGGATAGGTGCGGGGAATGGGAGGTGGGGTGGCCATTCGGCCAGGGATAGGGGCTGGGACTGGGAGGCCATTCAGCCAGGGATAGGTGCGGGAACCGGCATCAGGAGGCCTTTCGGCCAGGCCTAGGTGAGGGGACTGGGAGGTGGGGTGGCCATTCGGCCAGGGATAGGGGCGGGGACTAGGACTGGGAGGCCATTCAGCCAGGAATAGGTGCGGGAACCGGCATCGGGAGGCCATTCGGCCAGGGATAGGTGCGGGGACTGGGACGTGGGGTGGCCATTCGGCCAGGGATAGGGGCGGGGACTAGGACTGGGAGGCCATTCAGCCAGGGATAGGTGCGGGAACCGGCACCGGCATCCGGTGGGGGGGGGGAGGGTGAGGGGAGATTTTTGACATTACACTTTAATAATTTAATGGAGGTAAGTTGCTGCAATGTTTAATGTGGCTGTATGTTTCACTTTCCAGCCTCAGCCTGCCCTGGTTACTGTGGCAACCCGATCATTTTGCCGCAGATCTTGGGCTCCACCCCCAAAACGAAACGACCGGCTAGGCACCGCCAAAATGAAGAAATCAAACGGGGAAACTTGGTAATTTTTTTTTTGCTGTACTTGGGGCCCCCAAAAAATGGGCGTAACTCTTCAAGTACGCCAAAAAACAGCTTTGAGGAAATTGAGCCCATTGTCCCGGGTCGAGGTTCATTCACACAGAGGGAGCCAGCCATAAAATCCAGGGGTACTGCAGGTAGTACTCACTCCAGCACCAGAGAGGGGAGGTACTGAAGCTAAAGGGAGCACAAGTCCCCGAAGATGGGCTAAACCAACTTGGAAAGATCCCAAATAAAGGCAACCAGCATGAGGCACATTTTGGAGACAGAGAGGTGGCCAGCAACAGGTCCTTTAGCAATCTTTCCGCCATTGCTTGAGCAATTATCATTATCTCAATTCTGTTCTTAAAGTGGGTCAGCGATACTGCAGTGGGGACGCAGGGAAATCAGTTCCCATGAATCGATTGATTTGGCCTGGATTTTCCTCTGCGATACCACCCAAAATCAGGATCCGCCTGCCAGTTTTAGGGATGTGGATTCGGACCACTTTCCCTACGGTGCCATTGCTATACAATGTGATTTTGGGTGGTATCGCAGAGAAAGATCCAGGCCAAAACAATCTATTCATGGGAACTATCAGCGTTTCACACTGACATCAGCAATTTAGGGACATTGGTAAACTGTCAGCATTTTCTAACAAAAATCAGTGCAGATAGGGCACCTTTCCACCGCTCCTACTTTTACCTGAATCTAGCCGTTAATGCATTGGATCCCTACCTTCTTTGAAAACCACTCTGAGCATTAACGCAGGGATCGTGACCTCTGTATACTGTAGGCAGGAGCACTTACAAGAACAGAGGTTGCTGCCTACGGTATAAAAAGGCCACAATCCCAGCCAATGGTCCTGTGAGGAGAGAGCATTCTGTATCCTGTAGAAGAGGGACAGAGCAGTCATAGGCACATGGATGGCAATGAACAGAGGGATGCTACCACCCAGGTCTTCTAAAAGTGCAAAATGTAACTCCTGGTAGAAATACATATGTAGTTACGCACAAAGCTCTATCCCGGCAGCACTGGAGTTCCAGGCAGGCAATATAAACCAGATTGGGTGGCTGCTTTGTGGAACACTTCAGTTCAGTCCACAAGCATGATCCCACACTTCCGGTTGATTGTCATTTTAATTCTCCGCTCCTCTCCCCTTCTGACCTCTCTGTCCTCGGCCTCCTACACTGTTCCAATAGAGCTCAATGGAAGCTCAAGGAACAGCAACTCATCTTTCCATTAGGCACCTTACACCTTCCAGACTCAACACCGAGCTCAACAAATTCAGAGAATAACATCTGCCTGCATTTCTTCAGACAGCAACTATTAGTAATGATTCTGCTTTTGACACTTACACCTCTTCTAGACCCATCTTTTACAGAGGATTACATAGGATATACAGCACTGAACCAGTCCATGCCAGCGTTTATGCTCCACTCGAGCCTTCTCCTGTCTTTCCACATCTAAATCTATCAGCGTAACCCTCTATTCCCATCTCCCTCATCATAGAATCATAGAAATCTACAGCACAGATGGGCCCATCACGTCCGTGCCGGCCAGCAAAATGCTATCCAGCCTAATCCCAATTTCCAGCTCGTGGTCCGTAGCCTTGTAGGTTACGGCACTTCAAGTGCACATCCAAGTACTTTTTAAATATGGTGAGGGTTCCTGCCTCTACCACCCTTTCACGCAGTGAGTTCCAGACCCCCACCACCCTCAAGGTGAAAAAATGTCTCCTCAAATCCCCTCTAAACCTCCTGCCAATTACTTTAAATCTATGCCCCCTGGTTGTTGACCCCTCTGCTAATGGAAATAGGTCCTTCCTATCTACTCTATGTAGGACCCTCATAATTGTATATGTTAGGTATGGAAGAACTCCACAAGACTGAGTACTGTGACCTTAGTCTCTTTAATACAACTCCAGAGTGCATAAGCAGCATGGCAGACAACCTTTTATACTCCCTTGCACGAGGTGTGCAGGTGACCCTTGGGCGTCCAACAGTTGCGCCCTCTGGTGGCAAGTCTTACACAGTTACAATGTTTACATAAATAACATCACTCCCCCCCAAAGTCTTTGGAACAAATGATTTACAAGTTGAGACGATCCGGGCCCTACGCTCCCTGGTTGATCGTCTGAGTTCAAACTCTGGTATGGGTGAGTTGGTCGGACCATTGCTGCACTGCGGCTGGTCTGACAGGGCTGTAGGGAATGGTGGGTTCATCCTTTTGATTGACAGCGAGGTCGATTGCTGGTTGGGTGTGTGTTGGTGGATCGATGATGATGATGTCCTCTTCAGGTTGTTCCTGGTTGTCGGTAAACCGCAGTTTGGTCTGATCCAAATGCTTTCTGCACGTTTGTCCATTCAATAGTTTGACTATAAACACTCTATTCCCCTCCTTGGCCAAGACAGTGCCAGCGACTCATTTCGGACTATGACCGTAATTAAGCACAAACACAGGGTCGTTAACATCAATATCACGCGATACAACCGCGCGATCGTGGTACATGTTTTGCTGGTGACGCCGGGTTTCCACATGATCATTTAGATCCTGGTGGACTAAGGAGAGCCTGATTTTGAGTGCTCTCTTCATTAATAATTCTGCAGGGGGAACCCCAGTAAGCGACTGGGGTCGTGTTCGGTAGCTGAGCAGAACCCAAGATAAGCGGGTCTGCAAGGAGCCTTCCGTCACACGTTTCAAGCTCTGCTTGATAGTTTGGACTGCCCATTCCGCTTGACCATTGGATGCGGGCTTAAACGGGGCAGACCTGACATGTTTGATGACATTACGGGTCATAAGCTCGTTGAATTCCGAGCTGGTGAAACACGATCCATTGTCCTGATAAGGACGTCGGGCAAGCCATGGGTGGCGAACATAGCCCGGAGGCTTTCAATGGTGGCAGTGGATGTGCTGGACGACATGATTACGCATTCAATCCATTTAGAGTAAGCGTCCACTACAACTAAAAACATCTTTCCGAGAAAGGGGCCAGCAAAATCTACGTGGATCCTGGACCACGGTTTGGAGGGCCATGATCACAGACTCAATGGAGCCTCCCTTGGTGCATTGCTCAATTGTGAGCACGTGTTGCACTGGTGTACGCATGAGTCCAAGTCAATGCCGGGCCACCAAACATGCGACCTGGCTACAGCCTTCATCATGATTATACCTGGATGGGTATTGTGTAGGTCACGTATAAACGGTTCCCTGCCTTTTTTTGGCAAAACCATGCGATTACCCATAAGAGACAATCCGACGGGATGGACATTTCATCTTTGCGTTGGTGAAACGGCTTAATTTCATCTTGCATTTCCCCGGAAACGGCCGACCCCAGGTCCTGATCTGGCGAGCAGTAATGGGTGACCCCCCGCTCTCAAAAGCATCCATGACCAGAAGCAAGTCTGCGGGCTGTGCCATTTCCACCCCGGTAGTGGGCAATGGTAGCCGAGTGAGGACATCAGCACAGTTCTCCATGCCTGGTATGTGGCGGATAACATAGTCATAGGCGGACAATGTTAGTGCCCATCTTTGGATGCGGGTCGAAGCATTGGTGTTTATACCTTTGCTTTCTGAAAACAGCTAAATGAGCCGTTTGTGGTCAGTTTCAAGCTCAAACCGAAGTCCAAATAGGTATTGGTGCATTATCTTAACCCCATATACACATGCTAACACCTCTTTCTCGACCATACTGTAGGCTCTTTCAGCCTTAGACAGACTTCTAGATGCGTTTGCAACCAGTTGAAGTTTGCCCGAAACATTGGTTTGCTGTAATAAACAGCCGACCCCGTACGAAGATGCATCACAAGCTAGCACTAATCGTTTACACGGGTCATACAATGCAAGTAACTTATTAGAACAAAGTAGATTTCTGGCCTTCTCAAAGGCTGTCTCTTGAGATTTACCCCAAACCCAGTCATCACCCTTACGTAGCAACATGTGCAAGGGTTCCAGCAAAATGCTTAGCCTGGGTAGAAAGTTACCAAAATCGTTGAGGAGTCCCATGAATGAACACAGCTCCATCACATTCTGTGGTCTGGGTGCATTCTTGATGGCCTCTGTCTTTGAGTCCGTGGGTCTGATGCCGTCTGCCGCAATCTTTCTTCCCAAAAATTCAACCTCTGGCGCCAGGAAAACACACTTGGAGCGTTTCAGCCTGAGTCCCACTCTGTCTAGCCGACTTAGAACCTTTTTCAGGTTTGCAGGTGTTCGGTGGTGTCACAACCGGTGATCAGGATGTCATCTTGAAACACAATGGTGCGCGGAACCAATTTCAGCAGACTCTCCCTGTTCCTCTGGAAGATGGCAGTAGCCGAGGAAATCCCAAAAGGGCACCCGTGATATATAAACAGTCCTTTGTGCGTGTTGATGCATGTCAATCTTTTCAAAGATTCAGCCAGCTCCTGTGTCATGTAGGCGGAGGTTAGGTCCAACTTGGTGAACAACTTTCCCCCCTGCTAATGTTGCGAACAGGTCATCTGCCTTGGGTGGCAGGTACTGGTCTTGTGACGAGACTCGGTTGATCGTTACCTTGTAGACTCCGCAGATTCTGACTGTGCCATCGCTTTTCAACACCGGAACAATCAGACTGGCCCACTCATTGAACTCGACTGGCGATGTGATTCCCTCTCGTTGAAGTCTGTCCAATTCGATCTCGACTTTCTCCCTCATCATATATGGAACCGCTTGAACCTTGTGATGAACGGGCCTTGCATCGGGGATTCGATGGATCTGCACCGTGGCGCCTGTGAAGTTGCCAATACCTGGTTCAAATAGCAATGGAAACTTGCTCAGCACTTGGGTGCACGAGGCATCATCTACTGAAGATAGTGCTTTGATGTCGTCCCAGTGCAATCGAATCTTTCCCAGCCAGCTTCTGCCGAATAGCGTTGGGCCATCGCCTGGTACAATCCACAGTGATGAATCATGCACAGCTCCATCGTACGATACCTTAACTGCCGCACTGCCAATGACTGGTATGAGCTCTTTGGTGCAGGTGAGCAGCTTTGTCTGAATCGGGTTCAGTTTTGGCCTTTGTGCCTTGTTGCCCCACAGTTGCTCAAAAGCCTTCTGGCTCATAATTGACTGACTCGCCCCCGTGTCCAACTCCATTGATACCAGAATACCGTTCAATTTGACTTTCAGCATGATAGGAGGGCTCTTGGTGGTGAAGGTGTGTACCCCATACACTTCTTCCTTGGGTTGAGTTGCCTCTCGTTTGTTCTGCGTGATCCGCGCCGGATCGATTATCCTCTGCCAACTCTGCCACGTGGTGAGTCGCAGCTCTCTTGCACTTTCGCTGGAGGTGCCCCATTATTCCGCAGCCTTTGCACATGTAGTGTTTGAATTGACATTGATGGACTCGATGATTACCCCCGCAGCGCCAACATGGTGCTAATGAATTTGCATTCATGCCCGATGGCGGACTTTGAGTCATTCTAGGTCTTGCAGTTGCAGACATGTAGACCCTGCCATATGCAGTTCTGCCTGCTAGCGACGTTATTTTATGCACAGTACTTGCCAGTGAGCTTCGATATCTGTCTGGTATTATCGTTCGTGGATATGAATGCCTGGGCTATCGTGATGGCCTTGCTCAGGTCTAGGGATTCGGCGGACAGCAGCTTGCGAAGAATGACCTCGTGGCAGATGCCAAACACAAAAAAGTCCCGCAGCATTTCCCCCAAAAATCCAGCAAATTCGCAAGTTCCTGCAAGGCGTCTCAGGTCGGCGACATAACTCACCACATCCTGGCCCTCGGAGCGGTGGTGCGTGTAGAAGCGAAACCTGGCCATTAAGATGCTCTCCTTCGGCTTGAGGGGTTCTGAACCAGCGTATACAACTCTGTATATGTCTTCTCCGATGCTAGCTGATTCTTGATGAGGCCGTATATTGTGGACCCACACACAGTGAGGAGAATCGCCCTGCGCTTGATCACTTTATCGTCCCCATCCAGCTCGTTGGCCACGAAGTACTGGTCAAGATGCTCAACGAAGGCTTCCCAATCATCATCCTCTACAAATCTCTCTAAAATACCAACGGCAGCCATGACCACATGAAAGTTCTTAATTTGTTATTCATCGCCAATTGTTAGGTATGGAAGAACTCCACAAGACTGAGTACTGTGAGCTAAAACTGATGTGACCTTAGTCTCTTTAATGCAACTCCAGAGTGCCTAAGCAATATGGCAGACAACCTTTTATACTCCCGTGCACGAGGTGTGCAGGTGACCCTTAGGCCTTCAACAGTTGCGCCCTTTGGTGGCAAGTCTTACACAGATAAAATGTTTACATACATAAGAGTATACACCTCAATAAGGTCTCCCCTCAGTCTGCTCTGTTCCAAAGAAAACATACCCAGCTTCTCTAATCTTTCCTCCTAGCTAAAATTCTCCAGTCCAGGCAACATCCTCGTAAATCTCCTCTGTATCCTTTCTAGTGTAATCACATCTTTGCTGTAATGTGGTGACCAGAACTGCATGCAGTACTCCAGCTGTGGCCTAACTAGTGTTTTATACAGTTCAAGCATAGCCTCCCTCCTCTTGTATTCCGTATGCCTTCTTAACTACCTTATCTACCTGGCCTGCTACCTTCAGGGATATGTGGACATGCCCTCCAAGTTCTCTTGGTTCCTCTACACTTCTTAGTGTCCACCATTTAATGTATATTCCCTTGCCTTGTTATTTCTCCCCAAAAGCATTACCTCACACTTCTCCGGATTGAATCCCATTTGCCACTGTTCTACCCACCTGACCAGTTCATTGATTATCTTCCTGCAGTCTACAGCTTTCTTCTTCATTATCAACCACACAGCCAGTTTTTGTATCATCTACAAACGTCTTAATCATACCTCCTACACTCAAGTTTAAATCATTGATATATACTATAAAAAGCAAGGGATCCAGTACTGAGCCCTGCGGAACCCAACGGGAAACAGTCTTCCAGTCACAAAAACACCCATCCCTTGTTGGGCTTGCTACATACTGGCTAAAAAAGTTCTCCTGAATGCATTTTTAGGAATTCTGCACCCTCTATACCTTTCACACTAATTTTATCCCAGTTAATATTAGGGTAGTTCAAATCCCCTACTATTACTGGCTTATGGTTTTTGCGCTTCTCAGAAAGCTTCTCATATGCTTGTCTAGCCTCCCCTTAAATACATCTATACTATTCGCTTCAACCACTCCCTGTGGTAGCAAGTTCCACATTCTCACCATTCTATAGGTAAAGAATTTTCTTCTGAATTCCCTATTGGATTTCTTGGTGGCTATCTTACATTGAAGGCCTTTAGTTATGATCTTTCCCACAAGTGGAAACGTTCTCTCTGTATCTACTCTATCAAAACCTTTCATAATTTTAATCATCATAGGCAGTTCCTCGGAATCGAGGAAGACTTGCTTCCATTCTTAAAATAATTTTAAAGACCTCTATTAGGTCACCCCTCAGCCACCTTTTTTTAAAGAGAAAAGAGACCCAGCCTGTTCATCCTTTCCTGATATGTATACTCTCGCATTTCTGGTATCATCCTTGTAAATCTTCTCTGCACCCTCTCCAATGCTTCTATATCCTTTTTCTAATATGGCGACCAGAACTGTACGCAGTACTCTAAGTGTGGTCGAACCAAGGTTCGGTACAAGTTTAGCATAACTTCTCTACTTTTCAATCCACACCTCTAGAAATAAACCCTAGTGCTTGGTTTGCTTTTTTTATGGCCTTGCTAACCTGTGGCAAGTTGTGTACTTGTAGTCCGAGATCCCTTTGTTCCTCGACCCCATCTAGATTTGCAACATCCAACCTTTTGTTTCTTTACTTGTCCCATTACCATCTCCTTTTGCCTTGCATCATCATCCTTTTTGTCCTTAAATTCACTTCTGTCTTCCACCCTATCGCAGACCTTCCCTTTTGTTCTTTCCTCCCCTCCTCCTTTCCCTGCCTCTGTACTTGCTTGAAACCTGTTACATCTCTCATTTTTTCCAGTTCTGACGAAGGGTCATTGACCTGAAACATTAACTCCGTTTCTCTGTCCACAGATGTTGCCTGACCTGAGTATTTCCAGAATTTTGTGTTTTTATTTCAGATTTCCAGTAACCACAGTATTTTGCTTTTATTTTAAACCAGGTGCTGAATAGCTGGAACCCACACTGCAGCTGCCAATCTCAACTAGCAAATATTGGGAAAGAACTGCAACTATCTTCAGTATTCCTGGCTAGAAAGGGAAACTATCAGCCAGGGCTTTCATTCTTGATAGTTATCCAGTAGTCCCTGCTGGAAAGTGGATATGTATTTGGGTTGGGTGAGGACACGATCAGGGTTGGCTGTGACATCTCCTGTTATTAAATTATCTGCGAGCAGCCACTGTCTGGGTTCACGCACGAAAAATAACCACTTGGCAGGAAACTGGAGGCCTGCCAATGCTTCTGAGTCTGTACCTGAGCAAGAATCACTGCCGTCAGGAGGAAATTAGCAGACAGAAAGAAAGAAAGCCGAGATGAAACATGCCTGCTTTCAAGCACGAGGACAGATAGTTATTCACAATCTATGTAAAAACTTAATTGTAGCATGCAATTTTAACCCGACTTACCCTGTGAAATCCAGGATTCCGCCATTCGAAATCCTAACCTCTTCTTAGCAGAATGCTAGGACAACAGTCCAAAGCGGCAGGGTCTATCTTTACATATGCATGTCAGGATCCAATGACATCATTGAGACCCAACTGCAATTTTAACTCAGTCTGAGTGGGGAAGCTTCTGTGGCTTTCCCACCAGGCAAACTGGGACAAAAGACGATCAGCCCCAGAAGAGGCGAAAAAGGTTATGGGGCCGAAATTGCTCCTTTCTACAAGGCCTGTGGTCGCCTGAAAGTGGCAGTCAGGAGTCGTTGCGGACTGGTGGCTGAGTCTCCGCGGAGGGGCCGCCATTTAAAAAATTGTCCTTCCTGATGTTTGGAGCGGTGTAGGGGACCGCTCCGCTTGTTTTCCTGCAGCGGTGTGCACGCGCCGACCTCTTACTGACCGGCGGCGTCCCCTTCCCGAAATTGCCCCATGGGAAATTCCCCTTTCTGGAATTGCCCCGCAGGAGCGGGGCCACTGCTGGTCGGTGCCCCCGACAGTTTTTGCTATCGGTACACTCTCTGTGGCTTGGCGGCGTGTCCGCCCTTAAAGGGGAGATGGTGCTGCCGGCGATACCATGTTGGTTTTTTTTTCTTGGCCGACTGCAGGTTTGGCCAGGCTATCAACAGGCAGTCTGGCACCCCCTCTTGAGTGTCAGGCCGCTGGCTCGGCCGAAACCCTCCCTGGTGGCCCAGTGTTTGCCACTAAAGTGGCTGCAGAATTCGCAGCGGCCCTCCATTTTAACTGATGGAAAGGGACGTTGTGACGCGCCAGCGCGATGATGTCATCAGCACGCTGCCGATGACTTGCAGCATCAGCCACTCCACCCTGCCCCCACTTCCACCCCGCTAGTGACGGCTACTCCACCCTGCCCCCACTTCCACCCCGCTAGTGACAGCTACTCCACCCTGCCCCCATTTCCGCCCCGCTAGTGACGGCTACTCCACCCTGCCCCCACTTCCACCCCGCTAGTGACAGCTACTCCACCCTGCCCCCACTTCCACCCCGCTAGTGACGGCTACTCCACCCTGCCCCCACTTCCACCCCGCTAGTGACGGCTACTCCACCCTGCCCCCACTTCCACCCCGCTAGTGACGGCTACTCCACCCTGCCCCCACTTCCACCCCGCTAGTGACAGCTACTCCACCCTGCCCCCACTTCCACCCCGCTAGTGACGGCTACTCCACCCTGCCCCCACTTCCACCCCGCTAGTGACGGCTACTCCACCCTGCCCCCACTTCCACCCCGCTAGTGACAGCTACTCCACCCTGCCCCCACTTCCACCCCGCTAGTGACGGCTACTCCACCCTGCCCCGTTGATGAGGCCACTTCCGCCCCGCTTCAAAAAAAAGCACAACGTGCTGAATTTCTCCCAATTGGCCGCCCCGTGCATTGGAGCGGTCGGAACACCTTGGAAACGATAGGTGCGACTCATTTCAGGCAGGGACCCTATCTGTTTTTCATTCTTTTGTGGGGGCTGGAGTAGCAGGAGTTCTCCTCCATGCACCACAAGGATAGCTTAAGCCTCTCATACCTCGAATGCGAGAGTCCCGCGAGACACCCGTTTGAATCCAATCCTTCTACCTAACTTGTGTCGGTGGGTGCCCTCCAGGCCATGTGAGTTTTTGCCGCTTCCCGCCAAACTAAGTAAATCAGCGGCATGTAAATAAGGCGTGAAAGTTAAAATAGACCAGGCCTGATTTCTGCAGCAGAAAATTTGGTATCTCACTAGGCCGTCATACCCATTTAACCATTAATGTATTATCCCCAGAAAACCAAGATTTTGCAATGTAACATTTTACATTAAAAATAAAAAAAATCGACAGCCTTCTCAAAATGCAGACAGCAACCCCAAGGGATAGAAAAAAAGAATCGAAGAAAAACAAAGGATTACAGAGACCACAATGAGAAAAGTTATGTGGGAGATATAGAAAGACTTGGATTTATATAGCGACTTTCACGACCACCAGACGTCTCAAAACGCTTTACAGCCAATTAAGTACTTTTTTTGTGGATTGTAGTCACTGCTGTAATGTGGGAAATGCGGCAGTCAATTTGCACACAAGCAAGCTCCCACAAACAGCAATTTGATCATGACCAGAAAATCTGTTTTTTGGTTATGTTGATTGACTTTGAAATAATGCCATGGGGTCTTTTACATCCACTTGAGAGAGCAAACCGGGTCTCGGTTTAATATCTCATTCAAAAGACAGCACCTCCAACAGTGCAGCACTCCCTCAGCACTGCACTGGAGTGCCAGCCAAGATTTTTTGTGCTCAAGTCTCTGGAGTGGGACTCGAACCCACAAGCTTCTGACTCAAAGACGAGTGTGCTACCCACTGAACCACAGCTGACACAATATAGGGAGAAAAGAGACAGAGTGGAAAACAAACACAAAAACAGAGAGACAGAATTACAAAGCGGTAGAAAAGCAGAGAAAACATTACAGGAAGAGATAGGCAGTTGTTTTGTCAGAGCAGGGCTGTGATAAGTGAGCCCCTTATATATTTAACAGCTCAGAGTCAGAGAGGATTGGAAAATTATGGTCAAAGCCTCTGTTATTTCCTCTTTTGCTTCGCTTAACAGCCTGGATACATTTCATCCAGGCCTGGGGACTTATCCACTTTCAAAGCTGCTAAACCCCTTAATACCTCCTCTCTCAGTATGTTTATGTCATGTAATATTTCACATTCCTCCTCCTCAATAGCAGTGTCTGCATCACCCCTCTCTTTTGTGAAAACAGACGCAAAATATTCATTAACAACCATACCCACATTTTCTGCCTCCAAACACAGATTACCCTCATGATCTTTAATGGGCCCTACCCTTTAGTTATCCTCTTGCTCTTAATATATTTATAAAATATCTTTGGGTTTTCCTTGATTTTACTTGCCAAGAATTTTTCATGCTCTCCCTTTGCTTTCCTAATATCCCTTTTAATCTCACCCCTGCACTTTCTATACTCCGTGAGATTCTGCAGTATTTAGCCCTAAGATACATGCTTATATTTAATTAAAATATCTATTCTATGTGTGGTAGCTGGTTTCCTGATTAGTGCTTCTGTCATCTTTGATGTAGAAACATAGAAAATAGGTGCAGGAGTAGGCCATTCGGCCCTTCGAGCCTGCACCGCCATTCAATAAGATCATGGCTGATCATTTCCTCAGAACCCCTTTCCTGCTTTCTCTCCATACCCCTTGATCCCTTTAGCCGTAAGGGCCATATCTAACTCCCTCTTGAATATATCCAGTGAACTGGCATCAACAACTTTCTGCGGTAGGGAATTCCACAGGTTAACAACTTTCTGAGTGAAGAAGTTTCTCCTCATCTCAGTCCTAAATGGCCTACCCCTTATCCAAAACTATGTCCCCTGGTTCTGGACTTCCCCAACATCGAGAACATTCTTCCCGCATTTAACCTGTCCAGTCCCGTCAGAATCTTATACGTTTCTATGAGATCCCCTCTCATCCTTCTAGACTCCAGTGATTACAGGCCCAGTTGATCCAGTCTCTCCTCATATGTCAGTCCAGCCTTCCCTGGAATCAGTCTGGTGAACCTTCGCTGCACTCCCTCAATAGCAAGAACGTCCTTCCTCAGATTAGGAGACCAAAACTGAACACAATATTCCAGGTGAGGCCTCACCAAGGCCTTGTACAACTGCAGTAAGACCTCCCTGCTCCTTTCCTCAAATCCTCTAGCTATGAAGGCCAACATACCATTTGCCTTCTTCACCGCCTGCTGTACCTGCATGCCAACTTTCAATGACTGATGAACCATGACACACAGGTCTCGTTGCACCTCCCCTTTTCCTAATCTGCCGCCATTCAGATATTCTGCCTTTGTGTTTTTACCCCCAAAATGGATAACCACTCATTTATCCACATTATACTGCATCTGCCATGCATTTGCCCACTCACCTAACCTGTCCAAGTCACCCTGCAGCCTTTTAGCATCCTCCTCACAGCTCACACTGCCACCCGGTTTAGTGTCATCTGCAAACTTGGAGATATTACACTCAATTCCTTCATCTAAATCGTTAATGTATATTGTAAAGAGCTGGGGTCCCAGCACTGAGCCCTGCGGCACTCCACTAGTCACTGCCTGCCATTCTGAAAAGGATCTGTTTATCCCGACTGTCTGTTTCCTGTCTGCTAGTGTGCAGAATCATAGCACTAAGTCACTGAGCCCTAGCTGCAAGAACCTGCTGCTGTAGAAGTGCACTGTGGGGTATGAGAGGATCATTGACAAAATACCATGTCCCCATGTCCCAGCCTTGAAGATATGAAAAGATGGGTGCTCAATTGAAGACCTGCCACTTCATTGCCTGTGTGGAAAATGTTTGAACTTTCTCAATTGTTTTAAATTTAGGGGTGCATATTTCACACATACTCAAGCATATGCAATTGTCTGTCAAATTATATTAGTGCATTAGTATTAATGCATCGTTGGAATTTTTCAACCAGTGAACTCCTTAAGTCATAAACCTTTAAGGTTCAAGTATGTTGTCATGATCCTCTGCACAAAAGAAGGAACAATCCATTGTCTATTGTATGGACATATTTTAAATATATCCTGAAAGAAATCTTGGTTTGGACCAATAAATGATAACTAACGACAGAATGGTAACTACTTCAATGTGACCCCCCCCGACCTGTGAGAGAACAGCTCCGCAGGTTGGGCTATAAAAGAGCTGGAGCATACCACTTCATCCTCCAGAGCAAGCTGCTCCAAATGTGCAACGATTTTGAGATGGGCGACTGGGTGACGTCATCAAAACCCTGGTTGCCGTTTTGGAGCATGGGCAGGAACATCGGCACGACCCAGGTACATAGGAGTGGGAAGGTCGGGGTGGATGAGCGGTGAGTGTTTGTGGCGAGATGCAGTGAATGTTTATGGCAAAGGAGCGGCGAGAGTTCGTGGCGGAGGTGCGACGATTAGGGTACGGGGCCCAGAAGAGCCGAGGGCCCAGGGGCAGCACGGGCCAGCCCACACTGCGGTATGTGCGTGCGCTAGGTCCGTGCAGCAGAGCTCGTCTCCAGTTGTCTTGGTTAATCCTTGCCACTGGACCAAGACCTAGCTCTGTCAAGCCCGTGTGGTGGTTGGTGTGCAATGGTCACCACACTTTAAAAAAATTCACGCAAAGGCATCTTCCACCCTTCAATTGGAGTTCAGGACTGGAACCTCGGGTCCTTCATCAAAACACCTGTGAACTCGTGGAAGCAAGTCATCCTCATTTGAGGGACCGCCTGTGATGATGATGAGAGTCAGGGATTGTTCCCATGGCCTAAAGTGAGGCTAATATACCATTATTTAATTGTACCATTACTCATTTATCTGATTGCTGATGTGGCACCTTGTTGTGTGCAAATTGGCTGCCATGTTACAACAGTTACTACACTTCAAAAAGTACTTCATTGACTGTGAAGTACTTTGGGATAGTGTGGAATGTGCAATATAAATGCAAGTTCTTTCTTTCTATAAAAGTTACAGAATCCCATGTAATAAAAAAATTGGCTAGTCCAGTTAACATAAAACAGTGGTTTAACAGAAAATGGACAGAATTACTGAATGTGATTCCCAAAACGCCATTAAAAATCTCAGAATCCCATATATTACAAGAAAGTTTCTTTTTCCATCCTAATATTCTCTACTTTTCTCCTGTCCTCCTATTTAGTTAGTTGCCATAAACCAGAGGCTTGATTTTTAAATAATTTCATTCAGTACAATTGCACATTCTGTTTATACTGTGAGATCAAATTCATTTACACTGAATGAAATGTCTCTAACATTCATACTCACCTCTATCACAAGACAAGACATGCCTTAGACAGAATGCAATTGTTCACCTTACAGGAAACCAATAAGGATCATTTGTTCTCAGCCTGTTTGAATTTGGCATCTAGGCGTGGGGGACACATTTATCACTCCGATCAGAATGAATTTATTCCATTCTTTCCCTGGAGATTGATTCAATGCAGCTGTAGGTTTTGAACCAATCTGAACATACAGCTGTACAATAAGTGAGGATTTAGATTAGAATGTCCATGAATTTCAACTCCAATGTCAGAGCCTGTGACACACACAAAACAGAAAAGGTAACAAGGGCACTCTGTAGACGTAAATTATACTTGGACTTTTGGGGTGCAAGTCGAAATCCCAGGGAAGACTGGAATGCCCCCAGAAATGCCCCGAAAGTATTTAAATATAGTAAGAGGAACTGGAAGAAAGACCACCTCTTCCCACGGGTAATTTACTTTAAAGAGGCAAATTGTGTTTGGGAAAGAGGTGATTGTTCTTCTTCCAGTTTCCATCCCAAATTCCATCTTCCCCTATGAACATCCCCAAAATTGCACAAAGACATGGAGAGTGTCACCAGGATTCCCAGGCACAAAAATATTTAGCGTCAATTATCATCACTGCACAGCAAGATTTATCTGATGTTGCTGTTCTCCAGGTGAATCCATTTTTGACTAATTTAAACTGACAACTGATCTTATGAAAAGGCTATATTCAGACTCAGATAGAGGCTGGTACTTTTGAGCAGTTACCAACACTTGTACTTAGCAATCAATCGCACGTAACTTTCTGTTGTGGACATTAATCGTGTCTCATGGTTTTCATTATAACAGCAAGAAATAACTTAATGATTATTTACATGCATTGCCTTTGGAGAAGAACATGCAATAACACTAGTTTTCTATCCACTACATATTGTTTAGTTCAGGACTGAAGATGGACAATATTTTTTTAAATGACAGTTTGTCTGCATTATGTTGATTTATTCTGATGCTTTGTAAACACTAAAGCACAATTGTGTCAGTGGCGAAACTGAAATAACCTTGCAGTATTTTATATATGAGACGTTCTTTGTGCTATTTGCACTGCCACACTGATGTTTTTCCACCATCTATTCAGCAGAATTTATCTCTATCAAACATCATCAAGTTAAATTGAATCACTCACCACCTTATCTCTATACATGACATGAACCACTAATTACTTGGACAGCGTTCTATTTCAGGAAACCATTTCAAATAAATCCAGGCTGTTTACAGTGTTAACAGTTTCGGGTTTTATTAGTGTTAGGTATAAATCATATATTTATGATTTTGCAGATGCTTTATTTTACGACTGTAAAGTAAAAGTGGTTTCTTTGTACCTTGCATCTTTAGAAATCTGACCTGCTCCTTCCAATAGAACTCCAGAAATTGCCTGGTGTTTTTTCAGTGAGGGCATTTTGTTCCGATCATGACACTGAAGCTGTTTTTTACACAAGATTGCTCCCCCTATTGTTTGTCCTTGCCTATTCTCCTGAAAGTGCTGTCTTGTGCTGGGTAACAATTCTATGGATAGCAGGCATCCTCTGGTACCTCATCCAAGTCATCAGTCTGCATGCTTGAGCCAAGATCGATATCGGGAAGTTATTCAATGATCAGGAGGTAACTTGATCACACCCAAGCTCAATCCTGTCCTCATATAACTTCCGCACATATCCACCAAGTGTCACTGAATAATAACCAGGAGTGAGAATCTTCCCAAGTCCAGTTTACTCCAGGCTAATTGTAATTGAGCTTTCCCGAAGAACTGTCAGCAGATATTAAGTGTCACGTGTTGTGAGAATGCTTGGCGGGTTTGTATAACCTTCCAGATCTTGGAATGCTCAAAATCTTACAATGTGCAAGTCATTTTGTCTTATGACAATGTTCAACTCTTATAGAAACAAGTAACTTTTAATCATTGATAATTGGAAGTCCTCAAAGGGGTCGAAATTGCCTCCTCTAGGCGCATCTCCCGTTATTTGGGGCGGTAAATCCGGCAATTTTCAGATCTAGGTTGAGTTTTTTTGGGTCAAATTGGTGTTGCTGTTGTCGGTGGGTCAGAGCAGCCGTCGGTCCGAGTTTTCAGCGTGTCGTTTCACAACGTCCCTCCCCTTCAGTTAAAGGGGAGGGTGGCTGCAAACTCTGAGGCCACTTTAGTGGCAAACACTGTGCCACAGGGAGGGTTTCGGACGGGCCCGAGAGAGGATGCCGCGCTGCTTGTTGGTGGCCTGACTGAACCCGTGGGCACCATTGTCGGGCTGATCAGACAGTCGGGCTGACAATTAAAACAAAATGGCGGCTGCGACAATGCGCCCGCCACAGGCAGCTTCTCACAGGGGGAAGCTGTCGGGGGCACCGACCAGCGGCCAATCTGCTCCCGCGGCCAATTTCCATCGCGGGGCGGAAAGGGGGTCGCCACCGATCGGTAAGGGCGTGCCCGATGTGGTGGCAACATAGGCGGGGCGGGAATGTCCACCACCCCAAAAATAAATGAGGGCAATATCGCCATTGTCGGCGACTCCATGCCGACCAAGCTGTGAGTGCTTTTTGCATTTAAAAAAAGGGGCACTTTCGGCCCCAAAGTGTTCAATGGTGTTGTGTATCTGTAAAGCATGCCCTCCCATGTTCCGCCACCAGGGAGCTCATCCCCTGAAGTCACAAGGGAATCCCAGCATCCCTTGGGAGCACTGTATATAAGCCGGCCCCTAAGGCCTGTTCCTCACTCTGGAGTGTCTTATTAAAGACTGAGATCACTGTTACTTTAACCTCCCTGTGTGCAGCCTCATCTGTGTTAGGAACACAATAACTGGCGATGAGTACACTAATCCAACGCAAAGTTGCAACAAACTGTGGGCATCCTGGAGAAGTTCTCGGAGGGTGAGGACTGGGAAGCCTATGTCAAACGGCTAGACTAGTACTTTGTAACCAACGAGCTGGACGGAGAAGGAAGCGCTGCAAAAAGGAGAGCGGTCCTCCTCATGGTCTGTGGGGCACCGACCTACAACCTCATGAAGAATCTTCTGGCTCCGGTGAAACCCACAGATAAGTCATATGAGGAGCTGTGTACACTGGTTCGGGAGCATCTTAACCCGAGGGAGAGCGTGCTGATGGCGAGGTATCGCTTCTACACGTGCCAGCGATCTGAAGGTCAGGAAGTGGCGAGCTACGTCGCTGAGCTAAGGCGACTTGCAGGACAATGTGAGTTTGATGGCTACCTGGAGCAAATGCTCAGAGACTTTTTTGTACTGGGCATTGGCCACGAGATCATCTGCCGAAAACTTTTGACTGTAGAGACACCAACCCTCAGTAAGGCCATTGCGATAGCACAGGCATTTATGTCCACCAGTGATAACACCACACAAATCTCTCAGCACACAAGTGTTAGCAATGTTCATAAATTAACTGGAACTGTGTTTGCGAGCAGAAATGTACAGGGCAGAAAGCACGAGTCTGCAACTGCCAGCAGGCCTCAGGTGACCCAGATGACTCAGAGTTCCCAACAAAGGATGAATGCAAAGCAATTCACACCTTGTTGGCGTTGTGGAGGCTTCCATTCAGATGAGCTGCAAGCTCTGCAAAACCTGCTAACCACCACATGGCAGAGGAAGATCGGTCCATGGTGGATCAAAGCAATTTCGAGCCTCAGAGGAGACAGATGCTGAAGTACATGGGGTGCACACATTTTCAACGAAATGTCCACCTATAATGCTGAATGTAAAATTGAATGACTTACCCGTAGCCATGTAACTGGACACTGGCGCTAGCCAATCCATCATGAGTAAAAAGATGTTTGACAGACTGTGGTGCAACAAGGCATTCAGACCAGCCCTGAGCCCCATCCACACGAAACTGAGAATGTACACCAGAGAGTTTATCACTGTCCTGGTCTGCGCCATAGTCACGGTCACCTACGAGGGCACGGTGCACGGTGCACGAACTCCACTCTGGATTGTCCCGGGCGATGGCCCCACACTGCTTGCAAGGAAGCTGGCTGGGCAAAATCCGCTGGAACTGGGATGATATCCGAGCACTATCACATGTCGATGAGGCCTCATGTACCCAGGTTCTTAACAAATTTCCTTCCCTTTTTGAGCCAGGCATTGGAAACTTTTCCGGGGCGAAGGTGTGGATCCACTTGGTTCCAGAGGCATGACCCATTCACCACAAGGCGCGAGCGGTACCTCACATGATGAGGGAGAGAGTTGAAATCGAGCTGGACAGGCTGCAACGTGAGGGCATCATCTCCCCAGTGGAATTCAGCGAGTGAGCCAGCCCGATTGTTCCAATACTCAAAAGTGATGGCACGGTCTGGATATGCGGCGATTATAAAGTAACTATTAATCGTTTTTCACTACAGGACCAATACCCGCTACCTAAGGCAGACGACTTACTTGCGACGCTGGCAGGAGGCAAGACATTCACCAAGCTCGACCTGACTTCGGCCTACATGACGCAGGAGCTGGAGGAGTCTTCGAAGGGCCTCACCTGCATCAACACGCACAAGGGACTGTTCATCTATAACAGATGCCCATTTGGAATTCGGTCGGCTGCAGCAATCTTCCAGAGAAACATGGAGAGCCTACTCAAGTCAGTACCACACACGGTGGTCTTTCAGGCCACATTGGTCACAGGTCGGGACACCGCCGAGCACCTACAAAACCTGGAGGAGGTCCTCCAGTGACTGGATCGCGTAGGGCTGCGGCTGAAGAGGTCGAAATGCGTCTTCATGGCAACAGAAGTGGAGTTTTTGGGGAGAAAGATCGCGGCGGATGGCATTCGGCCCACAGACGCCAAGACAGAGGCTATCAACAACGTGGCCAGGCCACAGAACGTCACGGAGCTGCGGTCGTTCCTGGGACTCCTCAACTATTTTGGTAACTTCTTACCAGAGTTAAGCACACTTTTAGAGCCCTTACATGTGTTATTGCGCAAAGGTGAGAACTGGGTATGGGAAAAAAAAACAAGTCATTGCTTTTGAGAAAGCCAGAAACATTTTATGCTCCAACAAGCTGCTTGTATTGTATAACCCGTGTAAAAGACCTGTGCTAGCATGTGACGTGTCGTCGTACGGAGTCAGGTGTACATTACAACAAGCTAACATTGCGGGGAAGTTGCAACCTGTCGCCTATGCTTCCAGGAGCTTGTCTAAGGCCGAGAGGGCCTACAGCATGATTGAGAAAGAGGCATTAGCGTGTGTGTTCGGGGTAAAGAAAATGCATCAGTGCCTGTTTGGCCTCAAATTTGAGCTGGAAACCGATCACAAGCCCCTCACATCCCTGTTCGCTGAAAACAAGGGGATAAATACTAATGCCTCAGCCCGCATACAAAGGTGGGCACTCACGCTATCAGCGTATAACTATACCATCTGCCACAGGCCTGGCACCGAGAACTGTGCGGATGCTCTCAGTCGGCTACCATTGCCCACCACGGGGTGGAAATGGCGCAGCCTGCAAACTTGTTGATGGTGGCGCAGCCCGCAGACTTGTTGATGGTCATGGAAGCGTTTGAAAATGATAAATCACCTGTCATGGCCCGCCAGATTAGGACTTGGACCAGCCAAGATCCTCTGCTGTCCCTAGTAAAAAACTGTGTACTGCATGGGAGCTGGGCCAGCATCCCCGTTGAAATGCAAGAGCTAATCAAGCCATTCCAGCGGCGAAAGGACGAGCTGTCCATTCAGACAGACTGCCTGTTGTGGGGTAACCGCGTAGTGTGACCCAAAAAGGGCAGGGAGACGTTCATCTCGGATCTCCACAGCACATACCCGGGTATAGTAATGATGAAAGCGATAGGCAGATCCCACGTGTGGTGGATCGGTATCGACTCTGACTTAGGGTCCTGTGTACGGCAATGCAGCGTATGTGCTCAGTTGAGCAATGCGGCCAGAGAGGCACCACTAAGTTTGTGGTCCTGGCCCTCCAGACCATGGTCGAGGATCCATGTCGACTATGCCAAGCCCGTTTCTCGGTAAAATGTTCCTGGTGGCGGTGGATGCTTTTTCAAAATGGATTGAATGTGAAATAATGTCAGGGAGCACCGCCATCACCACCATTGAAAGCCTGAGGGCCATGTTTGCCACCCGCGGGCCTGCCTGACATACTGGTCAGTGACAACGAACCATGTTTCATCAGTGCCGAATTTAACGAATTCATGACCCGCAATGGGATCAAACATGTCACCTCGGCCCCGTTTAAACCAGCCTCTAATGGGCAGGCAGAGCGGGCAGTACAAACCATCAAACAGAGCCTTAAACAAGTCACAGAAGGCTTACTCCAAACCCGTCTGTCCCGAGTACTGCTCAGCTGCCGCACGAGACCCCACTCGCTCACAGGGGTGCCCCCGGCTGAGCTACTCATGAAAAGGACACTTAAAACCAGACTCTCGCTGGTTCACCCCAACCTGCATGATCAGGTAGAGAGCAGGCGGCAGCAACAAAATGTAAACGATGATCGTGCCACTGTGTCACGGGAAATTGATCTGAATGACTCTGTGTATGTGCTAAACTATGGACATGATCCCAAGTGGATCACGGGCACGGTGATAGCTAACGAAGGGAATAGGGTGTTTGTAGTCAAACTAGACAATAGACAAATTTGCAGAAAGCACCTGGACCAAATGAGGCTGCGGTTCACAGACTGCCCTGAACAACCCACAGCAGACACAACCTTTTTCGAGCGCACACCCAAAGGATCAACGACACCACGCCGGACCAGAAAATCGAACCCATCACGCCCAACAGCCCAGCAAGGCCAGGCTCACCTAACAGCCCTGTAGGGCCAACAACATGCCAGCCCAGCAAGGGCACAGCCAACACATCAGAACAGACATTTGTACCGAGGCGGTCCACCAGGGAAAGAAAGGCTCCCGACCGCCTCACCTTGTAAATAGTTTTCACTTTGACTTTGCGGGGGGGGTGGGTGATGTTGTGTATCTGTAAAGCATGCACTCCCATGTTCTGCCACCAGGGAGCTCATCCCCTGAAGTCCCTTACTGTATATAAGCCGGCCCCTAAGGCCTGTTACTCTCTCTGGAGTGTCTTATTAAAGACTGAGGTCACTGTTACTTTAACCTCCCTGTGTGCAGTCTCATCTGTGTTGGGAATACAATAAGTGGAATGCAGAACTATTCAAGCTTTGTTAAAAGTAAGACTGGCCAGATTATTTTCTGTATGTATGTGTACATAGATATTAGAACTCAAGATATAACAGAACGTAAGCAACAGGCGCAAAAGTAGGCCATTTGGCCCCTCGAGCCTACTCCACCATTCAATGAGATCATAGCTAATCTTCTACCTCAACTCCACTTGCCTGCATTATCCCCATATCCCTTGATTCCCTTAATATCCAAAAATCTAGCGATCTCTGTCTTGAATATACTCAACGAATGAGCTTCCACAGCTTTCTGAAGTAGAGAATTCCAAAGATTCACCACCCTCTGTGTTATATATGTAGACCTTTAATGCCTTGTTTAACCACCAGAGGGCTCATCCTCTGGTCACACATTACTTTGAGCTTACAGTATCTGGTCAGATTCTTTATTCAAGATATAACAACTGGCGACGAGATACAGATGATGAACCCCACCGCAACAATGCAGAGAACCGTGGGCATCCTGGAGAAATTTTGGGAGGGAGATGAGTGGGAAATCTTCATCGAGCGACTCGACCAATACTTCGTGGCCAACAAGCTGGAAGGAGAAGTGAACGCTGCCAAACGAAGAGCGATCCTCCTCACCGTTTGCGGGGCATCAACATATGACCTCATGAAAAATCTGCTCGCTCCAGCGAAACCCACAGAGACGTCGTACGATGATTTGTGCACACTGGTCCGGGAGCATCTAAACCCGAAGGAAAGCGTTCTGATGGCGAGGTACCGGTTCTACACATACAAGAGGTCTGAAGGCCAGGAAGTGGCGAGCTATGATGCCGAGCTAAGGCGCCTTGCAGGACAATGTAAATTTGAAGGACACTTGGAGCACATGCTCAGGGACTTCTTTGTACTTGGCATTGGCCATGCAGTAATACTTCGCAAACTTTTGGTCAGATTCTTTATTCAAGATATAACCTTGAGTGAAGAAATTTCTCTTCATCCACACCCTAAATGGCCAACCCCTTATCCTGAGACTATGACTCTAGACTCCCCAGCCAGGGGAAACAACCTCCCTGCATCTACCCTGTCAAGCCCTGTAAGAATTTTGTATGTTTCAATGTGATGACCTCTCATTCTACTAAACTCTGGAGAATATAGGCCTAGTCTACTCAACCTCTCCTCATTGGACAGTCCCAGGAATCAGTCTGGTGATTGTTGCACTCCCTCAATGGCAAGTATATCCTTCCTTAGGTAAGGAGACCATAAATGTACACAATACTCTAAGTGTGGTCTCACCAGGGCCCTATATAATTATAGTAAGAGGACAATCCGATGGGATACAATTTTTTTCTACTAATTACCACTGAGGTCCCACCACACCTCAAAAAATGTTAACCACTAAGAAGTAAGTGGATGCTATTGGCAGTTGGAGAGACCCACATAAATGTGTCTCCAATACTGTTGCCAGCCTAATACAAGAGAGTGTCGTTGACAGTAAATAAACTCCATTTCTGCCATCAATGGCTTACTCTGAGCATAATAATGTCACTGTATAATTGGGCTGTAATTGTTCTTTCCCATGTCCATGGGTTAGATGCAGGATAAATCTCCCTTAACTCTGCTCCAACAGTGTGCCAGTGTGATATTTCAAGGTCCAAATGAGACTCCTAGTTACTGCCAAGTTTAAGTATTTCTAAGGGTTAAGTCATGGCAGGAGAGCTCAGTCATGTGATATGCTCCTCCTGTACCATGTGGGAACTCAGGGACACTTCCGGTGTCCCTGACGACTACGTGTGCGGGAAGTGTATCCGCCTGCAGCTCCTGACGGTCCGCGTTGCGGAATTGGAGCTGAGGGTGGATTCACTCTGGATGCTGAGAATGACGTGAGTAGCACGTGTAGCGAGTTGGTCTTACCGCAGGTGAAGGGTCCACAGCCAGATAGGGAATGGAAGACCAGCAGGAAGAGCAGTGCGAGGAAGGTGTGCAGGGGTCCCCTGCGGTCATCCCCCTGCAAAACAGATACACCGCTTTGAGTACTGTTGTGGGGGATGACTCATCAGGGGAGGGCAGCAGCAGCCAAGTTCATGGCACCATGGCTGGCTCTGCTGCACAGGAGGGCAGGAAAAAGAGTGGGAGAGCGATAGTGACAGGGGATTCAGTTGTAAGTGGAATAGGTAGACGTTTCTGCGGCCGCAACCGAGAGTCCAGGATGGGTGCAAGGGTCAAGGATGTCTCGGAGCGGGTGCAGGACATTCTGAAAAGGGAGGGTGAACAGCCAGTTGTCGTGGTGCACATTGGTACGAACGATATAGGTAAAAAAAAAGGGATGAGGTCCTACGAGACGAATTTAAGGAGCTAGGAGCTAAATTAAAACGTAGGGCCTCAAAAGTAGTAATCTCGGGATTTCTACCAGTGCCACGTGCTAGTCAGAGTAGGAATCACAGGATAGCTCAGATGAATACGTGGCTTGAGCAGTGGTGCAGCAGGGAGGGATTCAAATTCCTGGGGCATTGGAACCGGTTCTGGGGGAGGTGGGACCAGTACAAACCGGACGGTCTGCACCTGGGCAGGACTGGAACCAATGTCCTCGGGGGAGTGTTTGCTCGTGCTGTTGGGGAGGAGTTAAACTAATATGGCAGGGGGTTGGGAACCAATGCAGGGAGACAGAGTGAAACAAAATGGAGACAAAAGCAAAAGACAGAAAGGAGATGAGTAAAAGTGGAGGGCAGAGAAACCCAAGGCAAAAAACAAAAAGGGTCACTGTACAGCAAAATTCTAAAGGGTCAAAGTGTAATAAAAAGGCAAACATGAAAGCTCGGTGCCTCAATGCAAGGAGTATACGGAACCCAGGAGAGGGCTCTGAGCTAGGTAGAGTAGGTGAGAGCTCAGATGAACAGGACCCCAAGAAAGAATGCAAAAGGCAGGAGGCAACAGAGCAGACTAGCACTGGGGTAAGTGTAAACCACAAGGTGACAGGAAGGGGCAATATGTATGAATATAAAGGGGCTGCAGGAGGGGTCAAAACTCAAAATCATGGTTTAAAAACTAGTATTAGAACACTCTACCTAAACGCACGCAGCATTTGAAATAAAGTAAATGAGTTGACGGCACAAATCATTACAAATGGGTACGATTTGGTGGCCATTACAGAAACATGGTTGCAGGAGGGCCAAGACTGGGAATTAAACATACAGGGGTATCTGACAATTCGGAAAGATAGACAAGAAGGGAAAGGAGGTGGGGTAGCTCTGTTAATAAAGGATGATATCAGGGCTGTTGTGAGAGACGATATTGGCTCTAATGAACAAAATGTTGAATCATTGTGGGTGGAGATTAGAGATAGTAAGGGGAAAAAGTCACTGGTGGGTGTAGTTTATAGATCCCCAAATAATAACTTCACGGTGGGGTGGACAATAATCAAGGGAATAATGGAGGCATGTGAAAAAGGAACTGCAGTAAACATGTGTCGATTTTAATCTACATATCGATTGGTCAAATCAAATCGCACGGGGTAGCCTTGAGGAGGAATTCATAGAATGCATACGGGATTGTTTCTTAGAACAGTATGTTACAGAACCTACAAGGGAGCAAGCCATCTTAGATCTGGTCCTGTGTAATGAGACAGGAATAATAAATGATCTCCGAGTAAAAAATCCTCTCGGAATGAGTGATCACAGTATGGTTGAATTTGTAATACAGATCGAGGGTGAGGAAGTAGTGTCTCAAACAAGCATACTATGCTTAAACAAAAGGGACTACAGTGGGATGAGGGCAGAGTTGGCTAAAGTAGACTGGAAATACAGACTAAACGGTGGCACAATTGAGGAACAGTGGAGGACTTTTAAGGAACTCTTTCATAGTGCTCAACAAAAATATATTCCAGTGAAAAAGAAAGGCGGTAAGAGAAGGGATAACCTCCCGTGGATAACCAAGGAAATAAAGGAGAGTGTCAAATTAAAGATAAATGCGTATAAGGTGGCCAAGGTTAGTGGGAAACTAGAAGATTGGGAAAATTTTAAATGACAGCAAAGAATGACTAAGAAAGCAATAAAGAAAGGAAAGATAGATTACGAAAGTAAACTTGCGCAAAACATAAAAACAGACAGTAAAAGCTTTTACCGATATATAAAACGGAAAAGAGTGACTAAAGTAAATGTTGGTCCCTTAGAAGATGAGAAGGGGGATTTAATAATGGGAAATGTGGAAATGGCTGAGACCTTAAACAATTATTTTGCTTCGGTCTTCACAGTGGAAGACGCAAAAACCATGCCAAAAATTGCTGGTCACGGGAATATGGGAAGGGAGGACCTTGAGATAATTACTATCACTAGCGGGGTAGTGCTGGACAGGCTAATGGGACTCAAGGTAGACAAGTCCCCTGGTCCTGATGAAATGCATCCCAGGGTATTAAAAGAGATGGCGGAAGTTATAGCAGATGCATTCGTTATAATCTACCAAAATTCTCTGGACTCTGGGGAGGTACCAGCAGATTGGAAAGCAGCTAATGTAATGCCTCTGTTTAAAAAAGGGGGCAGACAAAAGGCAGGTAACTATAGGCCGGTTAGTTTAACATCTGTAGTGGGGAAAATGCTTGAAGCTATCATTAAGAAAGAAATAGCGGGACATCTAGATAGGAATAGTGCAATCAAGCAGACGCAACATGGATTCATGAAGGGGAAATCATGTTTAACTAATTACTGGAATTCTTTGAGGATATAATGAGCATGATGGATAGAGGTGTACCGATGGATGTGGTGTATTTAGATTTCCAAAAGGCATTCGATAAGGTGCCACACAAAAGGTTACTGCAGAAGATAAAGGTACGCGGAGTCAGAGGAAATGTATTAGCATGGATAGAGAATTGGCTGGCTAACAGAAAGCAGAGAGTCGGGATAAATGGGTCCTTTTCGGGTTGGAAATCGGTGGTTAGTGGTGTGCCACAGGGATCGGTGCTGGGACCACAACTGTCTACAATATACATAGATGACCTGGAAGAGGGGACAGAGTGTAGTGTAATAAAATTTGCAGATGACACAAAGATTAGTGGGAAAGCGGGTTGTGTAGAGGACACAAAGAGGCTGCAAAGAGATTTAGATAGGTTAAGCGAATGGGCTAAGGTTTGGCAGATGGAATACAATGTCGGAAAATGTGAGGTCATCCACCTTGGAAAAAAAAACAGTAAAAGGGAATATTATTTGAATGGGGAGAAATTACAATATGTTGCGGTGCAGAGGGACCTGGGGGTCCTTGTGCATGAATCCCAAAAAGTTAGTTTGCAGGTGCAGCAGGTAATCAGGAAGGTGAATGGAATGTTGGCCTTCATTGCGAGAGGGATGGAGTACAAAAGCAGGGAGGTCCTGCTGCAACTCTATAGGGTATTGGTGAGGCCGCACCTGGAGTACTGCGTGCAGTTTTGGTCACCTTCCTTGAGGAAGGATATATAGCTTTGGGGGGGTACAGAGACGATTCACTAGGCTGATTCCGGAGATGAGGGGGTTACCTTATGATGATAGATTGAGTAGACTGGGTCTTTACTCGTTGGAGTTCAGAAGGATGAGGGTTGATCTTATAGAAACATTTAAAATAATGAAAGGGATAGACAAGATAGAGGCAGAGAGGTTATTTCCACTGGTCGGGGAGACTAGAACTAGGGGGCACAGCCTCAAAATACAGGGGAGCCAATTTAAAACCGAGTTGAGAAGGAATTTCTTCTCCCAGAGGGTTGTGAATCTATGGAATTCTCTGCCCAATGAAGCAGTTGAGACTAGCTCATTGAATGTATTCAAATCACAGATAGATAGATTTTTAACCAATAAGGGAATTAAGGGTTACGGGGAGCGGGCCGGAAAGTGGAGCTGAGTCCACGGTCAGATCAGCCATGATCTTGTTGAATGGCGGAGCAGGCTCGAGGGGCTAGATGGCCTACTCCTGTTCCTAACTCTTATGTTCTTATGTTCTTATGTAAATTATGGACGCTTTTTGTTATCTCACCTTTTTAAGAGTTAAAAGGGAAATGAGTTTGGTCAGACAACCCCAGATGCTACAGGTGACAGGACAGCAGCATTTCTAAATTATTCAAACCTTAATTCTATAAATCCAAAGATTTAAAGCTTCAAGTACACTGTAAAAAGTAGATATTTTTTTTATGAGAAAATGAAAACTCTTGTAGTTCAAGCTTTACACAGACTTATACTCATAGCTAGGAGAGACTGAAACAATTATAATAGAATATATTTGCACATATGTATCATAAGCACCATATTAGAAACATAGAAACATAGAAAATAGGTGCAGGAGTAGGCCATTTGGCCCTTCTAGCCTGCACCGCCATTCAATGAGTTCATGGCTGAACATGCAACTTCAGTACCCCATTCCTGCTTTCTCACCATACCCCTTGATTCCCCTACTAGTAAGGACTTCATCTAACTCCTTTTTGAATATATTTAGTGAATTGGCCTCAACAACTTTCTGTGGTAGAGAATTCCACAGGTTCACCACTCTCTGGGTGAAGAAATTCCTCCTCATCTCGGTCCTAAATGGCTTCCCCCTTATCCTTAGACTGTGTCCCCTGGTTCTGGACTTCCCCAACATTGGGAACATTCTTCCTGCATCTAACCTGTCTAACCCCGTCAGAATTTTAAACGTTTCTATGAGGTCCCCTCTCATTCTTCTGAACTCCAGTGAATACAAGCCCAGTTGATCCAGTCTTTCTTGATAGGTCAGTCCCGCCATCCCGGGAATCAGTCTGGTGAACCTTCGCTGCACTCCCTCAATAGCAAGAATGTCCTTCCTCAGGTTAGGAGACCAAAACTGTACACAATACTCCAGGTGTGGCCTCACCAAGGCCCTGTACAATTGTAGCAACACCTCCCTGCCCCTGTACTCAAATCCCCTCGCTATGAAGGCCAACATGCCATTTGCTTTCTTAACCGCCTGCTGTACCTGCATGCCAACCTTCAATGACTGATGTACCATGATACCCAGGTCTCTTTGCACCTCCCCTTTTCCTAATCTGTCACCATTCAGATAATAGTCTGTCTCTCTGTTTTTACCACCAAAGTGGATAACCCCACATTTATCCACATTATACTTCATCTGCCATGCATTTGCCCACTCACCTAACCTATCCAAGTCGCTCTGCAGCCTCATAGCATCCTCCTCGCAGCTCACACTGCCACCCAACTTAGTGTCATCCGCAAATTTGGAGATACTACATTTAATCCCCTCGTCTAAATCATTAATGTACAGTGTAAACAGCTGGGGCCCCAGCACAGAACCTTGCGGTACCCCACTAGTCACTGCCTGCCATTCTGAAAAGATTATTCCAGTTGTTGTCAGTCATAGCTCTCTGGTAACACTGATATTTTGCAGACTGAACTTCTTTCAAGGGGATGGGTCGAAAATTGATCAACCTCCAAATATGCAAAACAAATGTTTATGGGTGGATAGATACAGTTTCAAAATGTTTCAAGGACATCCTCAAAGCCTCCTTGATAAAGTGCAACATCCCCACCGGCACCTAGGAATCTCTGGTCCAAGACCGCCCAAAGTGGAGAAGAGTATCCGGGAGGGTGCTGAGCACCTCGAGTCTCGTCGCCGAGAGCATGCAGAAACCAAACGCAGACAGTGGAAGGAGTGTGCGGCAAACCAGACTCCCCACCCACCCTTTCCTTCAACCACTGTCTCTCCCACCTGTGACAGAGACTGTAATTCCCGCATTAGACTGTAGAGCCACCTGAGAACTCACTTTTAAAGTCGAAGCAAGTCTTCCTCGATTTCGAGGGACTGCCTGTGATGATAATGATGATAATGATATGAGTTTAAAGTCTCTCCCAAATCCGCATAAATCAAAACGCATAAGATATTGTGGGCAATGTTATTATTCCTTAAAATCCCCATGTACACCAATTCATGGGGGTAACAAACAACAGAGCTGATCGAGCGTGGTCAATGCTTCAATGCTGGGGATGCTGGCCTGAGCGAGAACACAGACGTTGGTGCATCTATCCTGCCAATAGATTTGCTGGATCCTGCGGAGGCAGCACTGGTGGTCCTTTTCCAACGTTTTGAAGTACCTGCTGTATATAGGCCACATCTCTGAGCCATACAGGAGGGTGGATATCACCACTGACCTGTAGACCATAAGCTTGGTGCCAGATTTGAGGTCCTGGTCTTAAAACACTCTCTTCCTCAGGCGACCGAAGGCTGCGCTGGCACACTGGAGGCGGTGTTGGACCTCATCATCAATATCTGCTCTTGCTGACAGTAAGCCCCCGAGGTATGGAAAATGTCCACATTGTCCAAGGCCTCATCGTGGATTTTGATAATTGGGGGGGCAGTGCTGTGTGGCGGGGTCAGGTGTGTGGCGGGGTCAGGTTGGAAGAGGACCTTTGTCTTACAGATGTTTATCGTAAGGCCTATGCTCTCGTATGCCTCGGTGAGGATGTTGACGATGGCTTGGTGTTCGGCCTCCGAGTGTGCGCACGCACAAGCATCGTCTGTGTACTGTTGTTCAACGACGGAGGATGGGACAACCTTGGATCTGGCCTGGAGGCAGCGGAGGTTGAACAGATTTGTTCCATAATTTAGCTCCACTCCAGCGGGGAGCTTGCTCAGGGTGAGATGAAGCATTGCAGCAAGGAAGATCGAGAAGAGCGTTGGTACGATGTTATAGCCTTGCTTGACCCGGGTCCGGACATAGAGTGGGTCTGTGGTGGATCCGTTGGTCAGGATCACGACTTGCATGTCATCATGGAGCAGACGGAGGATGATGACAAACTTTTGAGGGCAGTCAAAACGGAGGAGGACGTTCCATAATCCCTCACGGTTGACAGTGTCAAAGGCCTTTGTGAGGTCAAAGAAGGCCATTCACAAGGGTTGGTGCTGTTCCCTGCATTTCTCTTGTAGTTGTCGCACGGTGAAGATCATGTCCGTTGTACCCCTTAGTGGACAGAATCGCATTGCGACCCTGGGAGGAGCTCTTCACCCACAGGGATAAGACGATAGAGGAGGATTCTTGCGAGGCAGCACAGACCAGAGGATTCTTGCGATGCCCCAGCATCGAAGCTTTGACCACACTCGATCAGCTCCGTTGGGCGGGCCACATCGTCTGCATGCCTGACACGAGACTCCCAAAGCAAGCGCTCTACTTAGAGTTTCCACACGGCAAGCGAGCCTCAGGTGGGTAGAGGGAACATTTCAAGGACACCCTCAAAGCCTCCTTGATAAAGTCCAACATCCCCACTGAATCCCTGGCCCATGACTGTCCAAAGTGGAAGAAGATCATAGAAACATGGAAATCCACAATGCAGAAGGAGGCCCATCGTGCCTGTGGCAGCCGACAAAGAGTCACATGGCCCTTGGTAAGCAGCCCCAAAGGTTACATATAAACCTATGAACAATAAACAATGGCGGAAAGGTAAAGAGCACCCAGCCCAACCAGTTCGCCCCAACTGCGACACCCCTTGCACTGAAACATTCTACACTCCATCCCAACCGGAAGCCATGTGATCTCCTGGGAGAAGCAAAAACCAGATAAAAACCCAGGCTAATTGGGGAAAAAAAAATCTGGAAAAATTCCTCTCCGACCCATCCAGCTGATCGAAACTAGTCCAGGAGACCACCTTGGCCATATTCGATTCCCTGCAGTACTTATGATCGTATGTGCGCCAGCCAACAAGAGGTTATCCAGTCTCATCCCAATTACCAGCTCTAGGTCCGTAACCCTGCAGATTATGACACTTTAAGTGCCCATCCAAGCATGTTTTAAATGTGGTGAGGGTTTCTGCATCCACCAGCCTTCCAGGCAATGAGTTCCAGACCCCCACAACCCTCTGCATGAAGAAGCCCCCCCTCAAATCCTCTCTGAATCTTCCATCAACCACTGTAAAACTATGCCCCCTCGTAATAGACCCCTCCACCAATGGAAATAGGCCCTTGCTATCCACTATGTCCAGGCCCCTCAAAATTTTGTACACCTCAATGAGGTCTCCTCTCAATCTCCTCTGTTCCAATGAGAACAAACCCAGCCTATCCAATCTGTCCTCATAACTAAGATTCTCCATTCCAGGCAGCATCCTAGTAAATCTCCTCTGCACCCTCTCTAGTGCAATCACATCCTTCCTATAATACGGCGACCAGAACTGCATGCAGTACTCCAGCTGTGGCCTAACCAGAGTATTATACAATTTAAGCATAACCTCCCTGCTCTTGTATTCTATGCCTTGGCCAATAAAGGCAAGCATTCCATATGCCTTCTTAACCACCTTATCCACTTGGCCTGCTACGTTCAGGGATCTGTAGACAAGCATTCCAAGGTCCCTCTGTTCATCTGCACTTCTAAGTGGAATACCGTTAATGTGTATTCCCTTTCCTTATTTGCCCTCCATTACCTCACACTTTTTCGAATTAAATTCCATTTGCCATTGTTCTGCCCACCTGACCAGAAGATTGATATCCTCCTGCAGTCCATGACTTTCCTCTTCATTATTAACCATACAGCCAATTTTAGTGTCATCTGCAAACTTTTTAATTATATCCCCTATATTCAGATCTAGATCATTGATGTATACCACAAAAAGCAAGGGACCCAGTATTGAGTCCTGTGGAATCCCTTCCAGTCACAAAAACATCCATCAACCATCACCCTTTGCTTCTTACCTCTAAGCCAATTTTGGATCCAACTAGCCACTTTGCCCTGGATCCCATGGGCTTTAACCTTCTTGACCAGTCCAGCATCTGGGAGGGTGCTGAGCACCTCAAGTCCTATCACCGAGAGCAAGCAGAAACCAAACGTAGACAGCGGAAGGAGAGTGCGTCAACCCAGGCTCTCCACCCACCCTTTCCTTCAACCACTGTCTGCCCCACCTGTGACAGAGACTGTAGATCCCACATTGGATTCCTCAGTCACCTGAGAACTCACTTTTAGAGTGGAAGCAAGTCATCCTCGACTCCGAGGGACTGCCTATGATAATGATTTATCAGAGGTGATGTGCAACTGCCAATTTTCCACTCCCATCACTAATGTGCTCCCTACACTTGTCCAAGTCAAAGGATTGAAGAGCCAGGCAGCACAAACTAGAGGACCAAAATAAGTCCTCTTTTTCTTCCAGGGACTAGAATTGGTACTGAAGGTTTCTAGCTGCTGTTAGTGGATAGAAGCCAAAAAGTCTGGCTTTGCCTTCAAGCCTGCAGCAGTGGGAACAGAAAAATCAGAGCTCCTGTTCTTGCTCAATGTCCACATATGCACCTTCAAATGGGTGTCACCAAATACCAATCTGGATCAGACACCTTTGATGATATTTGTTCTTTCAAGTCTATGAGTGTTTAGACCAATTATGGTTCCCTAATTCTTTCACCACCGCTGCCCCCCCATCCGGCCACCAGTTCAGCTAGCTCATCCCAAATGAAGAATCAAACCACTGCTCTATATGACTATCTTCAACACTGAACAGTAATTCATCCACTGATCCTTTGGGGCAAGTTTAGAAAAAAAATTTCTAATATTGTTCATAATACATTCAAGCATTGTTGGGAATTCATTGAGGAAAATACGGATTCAAAAGGCTTCTTATGCTTTTCACAGTGATACTTATATAACGATGGCCAAACAACTGAACAAAACTGGGAGCTTACATGTGAGCTCAACTGGTGGATTATTTTAACGGCCTGTTTTTATACCCCTGTCTATGCTGAGGTTGTAGTTCCCCACAGTATGGGTGGTAAGGGATATAACTGGCTTCAGTGTCCCTGGTATAGCAAAAGGAAAAAAAATAGCCAGAGTTCCTGCTCCTGATTACTATCCAGTAACCCCTTTTGGAAAGTGCACATCGTGCAAACATTGGATGAGGACAAGATCAGAATCGGCTATGATGCACTATATAGTGGAATAGCATGCAGCCACTCATGATCAGTACTCATATATAAAGAATGGCCACTTAAGAAAGAGATAACAACGGTGTCAGTGTCATGAATTGTACCTCATTAAGGTCTATATATGTTCAGCAAGGAGTTGAAATATGGAGTAAGAAAGATATATTTTGCTTAAATATTTACTAAACTATGTACTCTAAACAAAGGTTATTTGATAGGTAATCTTGAATTTAGGAAACATGTTGCAATTGGATTATTAGCAATACAACAAAACTGCTTCAAACCAAGGGCTTGGGATATAATAGTAAATGGTGGTGTCTCCTCTGCTGAAACAACATGTGACAAGGTCAGCGTCAACAATCACTGTCTATTTGTTCATTATTGCCAGCAGGTTAAAATGACTCCAAAACTTTTAAACATTGAATAACGGAGAGAACTTTGAAATCACCCATGCTTCTATTTTTATTTACAACACAGTTTCAATTTTATGTAATGCTTACTGCAGATTTATGCAGAAATTAATTACCAGGAAATTCTGAGGTAAGTTTTACAAATGAGCTTTGCCCGCATGCAGTCTCACCTGCAGGGAGCACACATCGGGAAGTCACAGTGCGCCCAACAATTTTCCTTTCATTAAAGTTAGTTGGGGGGGGGCGGGGGAAGGTGACCTGCGTGCCCACCATGACTTCCTGATATGCATTGCCAGTGCACGAGACTCCATGCCAGATGCGAATGTTTATAAAATCCACTCTTCTATGTCTGTCATCGAATTACACAGAATTACAACACAGAAATAGGCCGTTGGGCTCAACCAGTCTGTGTTGGTGCTTATCCTCCACATCAGCATTCATCCTAATTCCATGTTCCCACTTTGTCCCCATATCCCTTTATTACCCTTTTCTTCAACCGCCTAAGAAACCTATTCTTAAGTGTCTCTGCTTCAATCACTAACTCCAGTAGTGCATTCCACAGTCTCTCAACCTTCTGTGTAAAAAATATTCCTTCTACTCTCTGTCCTAAATCTTTTGCATTAAATCTTATATTTATGTCTCCTCATTCTAGATGCCTCAATCATCTGTCTGTCCCATCCCTTCATCATTTTAAACACCTCTATCAAATCACCCCATAATCTCCTCAGTTCTAACAAAAACAGACCCGATATTTAAACTCTATTTACCTATTTATATTTCGTCATACTAAGCAGCATCCTAGTGAATAAGTGCTGTACCCTCACTATTGCCCCAACATCCTTCCTATAGCCTGGAGCCCAAACATGCACGCACCACTCCAACTGTGGTCTTACTAAGGTTTGTTTTATAGATTCAACATTCCATCTTAACTATTGTATACATCTCGCTAGAAAGCCCAGTATTCCTTCAGCTTTCTTTATACTCGTAGCCACTTGAGGTGTTGCTTTTAAGTCCCTGTGAACCCAGTGCTGACAAAGTTGCCTACAGGGCGTGTGACTTCAGCAGTGCCCAGCAGAAGAAGCAGAAAAGAACCCAGAAACCTGTTGCAAACCTGTCTGGGTCAAGAAGTTAATACTAAGACCTCCTGTAAACCACATCAAATACTAATTATAAATAAACATTTTATAGAATTGTTCTGGGAAGCCCTTTGACCCTGTGCACTTGCCTCCCTCCATCCCCATCAAAAAAACCTTTGAACAACTGCCTTTTTGGTTAAAGGAACATTCCCACTATTTGTTTTAAGATATACATTGACATCTTACATGTAATTAAATCAGATCAGCTGTACCCCAGTTTTCATTAAACTCTATCACCATTAAAGAAGTAGGATTCCTTTATTATTAAAAATCTAAATAAACACTGTCTGGCGAGAACATAAAGTTGACTGAGAAATAATTCAAACCTCATTGCCATGCTGGCATGTTTGTATTAGCTCCTTCATAATACTTTTGGTTGTGTGTTCCCTATGACACACACACCTGAAAGACTTAACACTCAAGTATCTGGAGGGTCTCAACACCAGCAGCTGACCATGTCTTCAACATGCTGAGGCAAACCTTAACAATGCATCTTCACGGGCAAAATTGACTTATGATAATGACAGGAATTTCATACTCAGGTTTTAAAAAGTTCAAATAAAATAGTCATGTTGATAGCACTGGTCTCAGACCAGCATCGACAAAGAGGGATGCAGAGCAAACAAGCATTAGTTATAGGGGCTGAAATTGCCTTTTTTTTTTAAGGCCCAATGGGGCGGTAAGGCCTTACCGACCGGGGCAGGTGGAGTGTGCGACCCATCCACCATTCCCCCGGAGCCCAGACTTTCTGCCACGCCTGGTGATCCAACCCCTTGTCAGCCGTGCGCCGACTCCTTACTGCCCTGCAGCAACCCCTTCTCCAATCCAACGGGGAAATTGCCCCACGGGAGTGCCACCAGTCGGTGCCCCCAACAGCTTCGCGCAGCGAGATGCTGCCAGTGGCTGGGCGGTGCAGCCACCCTTAAAGGGGAGGGCGCACCACAGTGGCCGCCATTTTCTTTTAATTGTCGGCAGACTCTGCAGTGGGCCAACAATGGCAGCAGCGGGTTTGGCCGGATCGCCAACAGGCAGCCCGGCAACCCTTCTTGGGTGCTGGGCCACTGGCCTGGCCGAACCCTTCCCTGGTGGCCCAGTGGGTGCCACAGTGGGTGCCACAGAGGCTTCACTCGGCCTCGCAGCCTCCACCCCCCCTTTAATTGAAGGGGTGAAACATTGCTACACGTCAGCGCCAGCATCAGCGTGATGATGGCCACCACCCACTCCCAACCCGAACCCACCCCCACACCACCTCAAACAGTGCCCCAAAGCACTGGGAGGCAGTGTCAGAGTAAAGAGCCAAATTTTCAGACTCTTCCCTGACTCCCGTCGGGCAGTAATAATTTGAATAATTCGAATTATCCACCTGAAATGGGGTGGAGGACAATTTCCACCCCATACAGTCTCCAGCACTTACACAGTCCAGACTTAGCACGAGAAGCTGCCTAACCATTTGCCATTTCCACTGAAGTCAATTACAAAGATGCCACATTAAGCTATTTGGGCATCGTGTCATTTTCACTTCCATGAGCTTCCGTGCAGTAAAATAGCTCTATTAAAGTAGAACTTCAGTAATACTCTTGGTCCTACAATTCCTACAATAGCAGGAGCGGTGAAATTGCAGACGTGAACCTACGTCCCAGTATTCCCGACAGTGTCCCCCTGAGCAAGTGATTGGCTTAAACTGGGGCTCATGCATAGAAAAAGGAAACAGCATGGAATGATGGTTTGGAATTGCACATCCAGACTGGTCTCACTATTGGCATGGCTGTTGCAGTCAGAGGACAGGTGTAGTTAGTTGCACGGCTGCCTCCTGCCGTCCGGTTACTTGTTATATCATCCACCACCTATAGGGGGCAAATTGCTTAAACACCAACACACCTGCTGTAAGTGCTGGGGACTGTACAGCCATATGGCCAGAAAAAATGGAGTTCTGCATAAACGTGTTTTAACATGTATGCATAATTCCACTCTGTGACACACAAATGGCAATTAGATTTTACTAGATGTTGGCAGAGCTCGGCCCACTGGTATCTAAACACTGGTTACATTTAAATGAAGTCACCAGTATCCAAATTATGTTAAATTTTACTATAACATTCAAAAGTTGAAAACTAAAGTTTTCAAATGGACTGCATGGGATCTTTTTCAACTTTGCTTTGCGCTGGTTGCCACTCTACTGCTGATGTGAGACCACCTCCTGGAGCTGATCTCATGTCGCTTGCTTAAATTGTATTTGGTCAACTAATAGAAAACAGAGAGTCGGGATAAATGGGTCATTTCCCGGTTGGCAAACTGTGTCTAGTGGAGTGCCGCGGGGATCGGTGCTGGGTCATCAACTATTTACAATCTATATTAATGACTTGGATGAAGGGACCGAGTGTAATGTAGCCAAGTTTGCTGATGATACAAAGATGGGTGGGAAAGCAAATTGTGAGGAGGACACAAAAAATCTGCAGAGAGATATAGACAGACTAAGTGAGTGGGCAAAAATTTGGCAGATGGATTATAATGTGGGAAAATGTGAGGTTATCCACTTTGGTAGAAATATTAGAAAAGCAAATTATTATTTAAATAGGGAAACATTGCAAAGTGCTGCAGTACAGAGGACCTGGGGGTCCTTGTGCATGAAACACAAAAAGTTAGTATGCTGGTGTAGCAAGTAATCAGGAAGGCAAATGGAATGTTGGCCTTTATTGCAAGGGGGATAGAGTATAAAAGCAGTGAAGTTCTGCGACAACTGTACAGGGTATTGGTGAGGCCACACCTGGAGTACTGCGTACAGTTTTGGTCGTATTTAAGGAAGGATATACTTGCATTGGAGGCTCTTCAGAGAAGGTTCACTAGGTTGATTCCGGAGATGAGGGGGTTGACTTATGAGGATAGGTTGAGTAGGTTGGGCTTACTGCACCTATGTTTCTATACACAATGGAGTTCGGAAGAATGAGAGGTGACCTTATTGAAACTTAGGATAATGGGGGGGGGGGGGGGCGGCTCGACAAAGTGGATGCAGAGAGGATAGTTCCATTCATAGGGGAAACTAAAACTAGGGGACGTAGTCTTAGAATAAGGGGCCGCCCATTAAAACTGAGATGAGGAGAAATTTCTTCTCTCAGAGGGTTGTAAATCTGTGGAATTCTCTGCCCCAGAGAGCTGTGGAGGCTGGGTCAATGAATATATTTATGGCGCGGAGGTAGACAGATTTTTGAGCGATAAGGGAATATAGGGTTATGGGGAGTAGGCAGGGAAGTGGAGCTGAGTCCATGATCAGATTAGCCATGAACTTATTGAATGGCGGAGCAGGCTCGAGGGGCCAGGTGGCTGCCTACTGCTCCTATTTCTTATGTTCTTATGTTCTTAATTTCACAATCCTGACTTACACCGAGCAGTTTGTGTTGTTGCAAAGTCAAAGCCACTTGTATCGAGACACATATGTTTTGTATAACTAGCCTATAGATTAACCATTCCCCAGGGCGGGGGAAATTATAGAACCTACATCTCAAAGTTTATAAATTGCATTAGGCTACCATGCAGGGTTTCCTTTAAATGGTTTAAACAGATTTTTTTGGCTTCCTGCAAAGACCTTTGAGAGCTTTTTTTTTGCCAGCGCTAACTTTTTCTTTAATTACAGGGCTGCAGTATTTTTCACAAAAAGCACTAACTTAACCTGCCTTAATAACTACCCATATATTTACTTAATCACACTTTTTGACCTAAACTGCACAGTAAGCTTTAAGAATCCATAAAAACTCACTTGTATAGTAGCAGCTATCAGCGAAATTTCCATAGATTTCTTTCAAGCAACCCTGTGTCACTTCCACTGAAACAGCCCTGAAGGGACAAGGCACTGTACCACAGGACTAAGAACCATGCACAGTATTACACAGAGAAATTTTATGAGCAAAGTAATCCAAAGGAAGGCTGACCAGCATAGTGAATAATGAGGCCTGTATCTGTGGGGTTCATATTCCTTTGCATTCATTTAAGATTGGGAAGAGAAATTATCAGACCGAGAGGAGGACGAGGATATTTAGCAACCCATCCCGGGATCAAGAGGGATCTCCAAAGGGATGCTAAGAAAACAATCAAGTAAGCCAAAATCTAACGAGATTCCAATGATGATTCTAATCCTCCTAGCCATAAATTACTGTAATGTCTGCAAGCTTGTAATGTTTGAAGCTCCACACTGTGGATGTAGAAGTATTGTGTACTGCAACTGCAGAGTTAATAATAAACAGAACCAGGCAGATTCCGGAGGCTTCCGAGAGAGCTGCCTGCCATGTTAGGAGCTGTGTGTGCTGTGTTCTGTGAAGATATCACATTTGGCGAAAAGATGGGATTTTTCGGATGATTTAAAGCTTAAATTTTGTTGGTGAAAGATTCAGCCAGCCGACAGAGAGACTTTGGAAGTTTCTGTTTTTGGAAAAAGCTACAAAATCCGAGGTAAAATACAGCACACGGTGTGAACAGCTAGAGATTAAAATGGCAGGTATAATCGGACATTTGGGGGAATATAGACACGACCGGGAACGTTTTAAAGTGTATGTGGATCGGCTAGAAATATATTTCATTGCAAATAACATAATCGAAGTTCCAGACAATGCAGTCCAGAACCGGGCTGTGTTGGAACGTAAGAAAGCGATCTTCTTATCGGAGGTGGGTCCGGCATTGTACGAAACCCTTGTAAATCTGCTTGTACCTGACGAGCCAAAGGACACAACGCTTAAAGAGATTTTAACGAAGCTGGAGCAGTACTATAACCCCAAACTGTTAGAAATTGTTGAAAGCTATTATTCTGGGATTCGGAATCAAAAGGCTGATGAAAGTATCAGTGATTACATCATAGCATTAAAAAAGCTATCGATGCACTGTAATTTTGGAAACTTTCAAAACCGAGCATTACGGGATCGTTTTGTTTGTGGGGTGAAAAATTATGTGATCAGAAGGAAGTTATTGATGACGGATGACTTGACTTTTGAGATTGCGTGTCAGACAGCGAGGCATGGCCGAACAATATTCCCGAGAATTAAATAATAATTACGGTCGTCAGTCAACCGAGGTAAATCACCTGTAGGTTCAAAGTAAAAGATGGTGGGGGCCCATCTCAGAAACTGGAAATTCTAACAGAGCGTCGAAGTCGTGCTATAGGTGCCTGGGACAACACATTGCTCAAAGTTGACCATACGTGAAGGCAGAGTGTTTCTTCTGCAGGAAGACTGGGCATCTTGCGAAGGCATGCCGACTGAAGGGTAAACCAGCTTTCAAAGCTATGAGTCCAGCGTTCAAAGCTATGAGTAGAAATCCCAAGAGACTACATAGCATGGAAGAACAACAACAGGACGAGGAGATATTAGAGTTACACGTCATCAGGAGCATGAGGTTAATGGTCAGCGATTCGGAAAGCATCAAAATCCACATAGATGTTGTGAGATTCAAGATACCAATGGAAATTGACACGGGTGCATCGTGAGTTTAGTACCGGAGTCGCTGTACCTCGACAAATTGAGTGATTTCCAGCTGGAGAAATCCAAGATAGAACTGCGAGGCTACTCAGGAGAGAAAATTCCTGTGGCAGGTCGTATCACCGTACCGGTGAAATATAAAGATCAATTTCAGAACTTGCCTTTAATAGTAGTGAAAGGAAACAGGTCTGCCTACTAGGAAGAAATTGGTTGAGCTCACTGAAGCTGGATTGGAGTAAGATTTTCTGTGTGGAAGCGAGATTTTCATCAACGGATGAGGTTATCAAGAAGTATCCAAAGGTGTTCTGCGAAACGGGCAGTCCAATCCGAGGCGAGTGTCAGGGTATAGATGGACGCTAGATCAGTTTACTATAAGCCACGTTCCGTACCATATGTACTCAAGGAGAAAGTTGAGCAAGAACTCAAAAGACTAGAGACTGAGAACATTATTTGTAAGATAGATTGATGTAATTGGGGCTACACCCATTGTTGTTGTACCTAAGTCCGATGGTAAGGTAAGATTGTGTGGTGATTATAAAGTAACCATAAACCAGGTTCCAGAGGGTAATGTCCCCAATACATTGCCGAATATAGAAGATTTGTTCATAACACTGACAGGTGGTCAGATCTTCTCAAAACTGGATCTTACGAATGCCTACTTACAGCTTGAACTAGATGAGGAGTCCAAGTCATGTTTGACTATAAATACTCATCTAGGCCTATATCAATTTAATAGGCTACCATTTGGAGTGTCTTCCGCCCCTGCCATATTCCAAGGGGTAATGAACCAGATTTTGCAAGGTATTGAAGGGGTAGTATATTATTTGGATGACATACTAATTTCAGCACCAAATAGGCAAATTCATAATAACATAGTGAATGAAGTCCTTAAACAGCTCGAGAAGCACAGAGTACGAGTGTCTGCTCGTAAGTGTGAGTTATTTAAAAACTCAGTGGAGTACTTAGGGTACAGAGTAGACAAAGATGGTTTACATCCGACCAAGGAAAAACTGGATGCAATCAGAAATGCACCCACTCCTAGGAATGTCACTGAACTTCATTAATTCTTGGGTCTTTTGAACTATTATGGGAAGTTCCTACCAAATTTGGCTACAGTATTACATCCACTGAATGAACTTTTGAAAAAACAGGTCCATTGGAAGTGGTCAAAAGAATGTGATACAGCATTCAAGGAGTGTAAAAGCAAATTGGTAGTGAGTACCATGTTAGTTCACTATGACATATCTAAGGAGATTAAGCTAGCATGTGATGTCTCTCCGTATGGAGTTGGGGCAGTGATCTCTCATGTTTCACGTAGTGGGGAGGAGAGACCAATTGCTTTAGCTTCACGCACTCTCAGTGCCAGTGAGAGTAATTATGCGCAAATTGAAAGGGAAGCTTTGGCATTAATTTTTGGGGTCAAGAAGTTTCACAAATACTTGTATGGTCTTAAGTTTACCATCGTTACGGACCATAAGCCCCTAACAGAAATCCTCTATCCAAAGTCTCCAGTTCCAACATTAGCTGCAGCCCGAATGCAGAGATGGGTTTTGATTTTGTCAGCATATACATGTGATATTGAATACAGACGATTAGCTGATCACAGTAATGCTGATGAAATGTCTAGATTGCCTTCCCATCACAAGTTACACCCAATAGGGAAGAAGTGTTTTATTTTTCATACATTGATGAACTGTCAGTCACAGCTGAAGAGATTAGTAGAGCAACCAAACGTGACCCAGTGATGTCAAAGGTGTATGAATATATTGCAAATGGATGGCCAAACCAGGTAACAGACAAAGATACACATCATTCTTCGTTCGTAGGAATGAATCATCAGTCGATAAAGATTGTATCATGTGGGGTGCGGGAGTGGTTATACCAAATAAATTCAGGTCCAAATTATTAGGAGACCTCCATGACCAGCACCTGGGAATGTGCTTGACCAAGAGTTTTGCATGCAGTTATTTATGGTGGTCAGGTCTTGATAAAGATATAGAGTACATCGTGAGTCAGTGTACGACATGTCAATCGGTAAGCAAGCAACCACCACCAGTACCATTACAGCCATAGAAATGGCCTCCCAGGGTGTGGCAAAGGCTACATATTGATTTTGCTGATTTAGAAGGACAACAATTGTTCATTGTGATTGATAGCTATTCGAAGTGGGTTGATGTGTTTCCAATGTGGAAAATAATAACAAGTAAAACATTGGACATTTTACGAAAATTATTTTCTTCATTTGGACTCCCTGAAGAAATTGTTTCGGATAATGGACCACAATTTCGTTCAGAAGAATTTGCACAATTCACGAGCAAAAATGGTGTGAAACATACCAAGGTTCCACCATACCACCCTGCTTCGAATGGTGCAGCAGAGCGCACTCTACAAATTGTAAAATGTGCCCTCATAAAACAAATGTTAGATCCAAATCCAAGGAAACGACAATTGTCATTGGATCACAAATTGGCTAATTTTTTGATTACAAATCGAAATACTCCTCATACAACTACTGGTTGAACACCAGCAGAGTTGTTTCTCAAACGATAGCCACAAACCAGATTCTCGTTGTTAAAACCAAATTTGGCACAGTCCGTAGAAGAGACACAATTAAGACAGAAAGAGAATCATGATAGAGGTAGAGTAAAAGAGAGAAGTGTGAAATTAAACCAGAAGGTGAGAGTGAAGAACCATCACCATAAATGGGTAAAGTGGTTACTAGGAAGAGTGGTGAAGATATGTGGTCCTCGCACATATTTGGTAAAGATGTTTGATAATGGACAGGTTAGGTTTGTTCCTATTGATCATATTTTACTTACAGGCAGGGAAGGAGTTGAAGGTGGGAATGATTCAATTATTTCTGACTCATCAGATAGTTTTGATACACCAATAGCAAATCCTAAATCCAATGTACTGGAAACAAATCCAGGAGAGAATCAGAATGAAACTCTGAGTCCAAGTCAGGAAAACAAAGAGCCTGAAGTTAGAGTGAGTTCGAATGAAAATCAAGGAAATTCCATGAAGGAAAACATTCCTCAGGATGAGCCTCGAATGAGTTTAGATTCAACACCATGTTTGGAAGGTTCTGTTCGAGAGCGAACGTATCCTCTTCGAAACAGAAAACAAGTGGTAAAGTTAAATTTGTAAGTATGGGGAAAAAAAGTTTATATCCTGTGTGATGTATAAACATGAAAGTTATATATGATGTTTGTTATAATAACTTCTTCATTAAGGAGGGAGAAGTGTAATGTCTGTAAGCTTGTAATGTTTGTAGCTCCACACTGTGGATGTGGACATATTGTGTACTGCAACTGCAGAGTTAATAATAAACAGAACAAGGCAGATTCCGGAGGCTTCCGAGAGAGCTGCCTGTCATATAGGAAGCTGTGTGTGCTGTGCTCTGTGAATATATCACAATTCCAAATATGGTTCAATCAAAGGACAGATCCAAAAGATGTGGAGGAGATTGCTGACCCATCCACAGCCTCTCTAACATGGATTCCAGCGGCACAGGTATTCTGGAGCATGGTAAGATCATTGGAATGTATTATAATGCCACTTTCTTCAGTGACTACTCACTGTCCACTGTTTGTGGGACCTTGCTATGCACAAATTGGTTGTTGCCAATTTCCTACACAACAACAGTGACAACAACAGTGACTTCATTGGCTGCAAAACACCTTGGTACATCCAGAGGTGGTGAAAGGTGCTATATAAATGCAAGTTCTTTCTCTATGTTTCTAAGGTTTTACTCTTTGGCATTCCTTAGATGGGCCATTGGTAAAGCAGGGAGGAGGCAGAGATTGGAAAATTGGTTTGTTGGGTGCTATATTTAAGCAGTTCATGCTATCTTTTGCCGTTTATTGGATTATTGGGAGGTGGACCAGCTGTTGGTGGGTCCCAGGATCTTATCTGTGGGTTATTTGTATAAGTTTACTAATATCACAAAATTTCCAAATGTAAAAAGATGACTTTTGTTTTGTGGGGCATTATGTGGTGCTGAACAGGGAGTCACTTTAATAGCCATGCAGCAACGAGCTATGAAGCATTCATCAGGACATGGTCTACACACTGGCTCTCTGGGTGCAGACTGCAAATGTAGGAAAGAAAGGAAGAGCCATTCGCACTCCATGAACAAGGAACTCCCACTGCTTGGAATATTGGGTAAGAGGCTTGTATATCATTTCCGATATTATCACTGGTGCTAGTGCTGGAGGCAGGAGAGCTCGATGAAGCCAACTGCTGATGACACTGGGAAATAACAGTCTCTGTGAGAAAAACAGAGAGACAAGTACCTGGGGAGGGAAAGGCGTGCAGGGAACAAAGGTCAGATATGGCTCAGTGGGTGGTGAAGAGTGCAGAAGACAAAAGATTAAATTATTCTTTCAAAGAAGTGCATTATTATTTATAGGAAATGAATGATCAGCTTTTAGAATAACTAACAAGAGCATTTATTAACGATGCACAAAAAAACACAAAATCTAAATCTAAACATTAAGGGCTGGATTTTAGGCTTTTCTGTTTTCGGGGCAAAAATGGAGGCGGGACGGGAAAGTTACCGGCCGGGAATAGTCTGCGCTTTGGTAAGGAAGTTTCAGCATCTGGGCCCTGCATTAGGAGGTGCAGCGCGAAGGGGGGCGATGAACACTTTTCGTGGAGCAAAATTGGAAAACTCATGAACTAAACTGCAAGGCCGTGTGTGCTCCAAGAAAGACCATGGGGGGTGGAGGGGAAACCTTTAAAAAATGAACACAAAAACATCCCAAAACATTGCGCACGTCACGGTAACACAAATCGCTAAAACAAGAGGTGGGTGGGGTGGCTTGACCCATCCACCTGCACGGAGGTGTGTGGGGGACCTGACCCATCCACCTCCATGGCACGAACCTGGTATTGCAGTACTTCCAGGAACGGTGCAGTGGCTCTAGGCCTTTTGGCTAAGAGCATTGGCGCAGAGTGATCCTTGGCGTGTGCAAGGTGACCTCTGGCGTTTGTGATTTGACAAAGAATTGGAACGATTGGCTACGAATTTCAAAAAAAAAAAATTAAAAGAACAAACACTGGCACTTAACTTCAGAGTAATTTACCTTCCTCTGTGCCGCTGGCTATGCTGGACAGCACTGATTTCCCAGGCAGTCATTGCGGGCGTACCTCCAGGCAGACAGATCAGGCAAAAGGCCAAAGTACTGCAGGTGTCGCAACGAGAGGCATTGCACACCTGGCGCAGCTCTTCCCGGTGGTGCTGCTCAGTGCTGCCACAAAAACGGACTGGAGGATCGCGACGGGGCACAGGAGACCTGAACGCCGCCTTTCACACCGCTTCCGGGCGAAACCTGGAGTGCAAAGGACCGAAAAATCCAACCCTATTTGTTAGATCCAACCCAAACAGTTAGTTTGCAGGTGCAGCAGGTAATCAGGAAGGCGAATGGAATGTTGGCCTTCATTGCGAGAGGGATGGAGAATAAAAGCAGGGAGGTCCTGCTGCAACTGTACAGGGTATTGGTGAGGCCGCACCTGGAGTACTGCGTGCAGTTTTGGTCACCTTACTAAAGGAAGGATATACTAGCTTTGGAGGGGATACAGAGACGATTCACTCGGCTGATTACGGAGGTGAGGGGGTTACCTTATGATGATAGATTGAGTAGACTGGGTCTTTACTCGTTGGAGTTCAGAAGGATGAGAGGTGATCTTATAGAAACATTTAAAATCATGAAAGGGATAGACAAGATAGAGGCAGAGAGGTTGTTTCCACTGGTCGGGGAGACTAGAACAAGGGGGCACAGCCTCAAAATACGGGGGAGCCAATTTAAAACCGAGTTGAGAAGGAATTTCTTCTCCCAGAGGGTTGTGAATCTGTGGAATTCTCTGCCCAAGGAAGCAGTTGAGGCTAGCTCATTGAATGTATTCAAGTTACAGATAGATAGATTTTTAACCAATAAGGGAATTAAGGGTTATGGGGAGTGGGCGGGTAAGTGGAGCTGAGTCCATGGCCAGATCAGCCATGATCTTGTTGAATGGCGGAGCAGGCTCGAGGGGCTAGATGGCCTACTCCTGTTCCTAATTCTTATGTTCTTATGTTCTTATTATAAAGCCATCTCACACCTTATGCGGATAGTGCAGGAAAGTGGAGTTGATGTGGCAGTGCAGTCATGATCCGATTGAATGGCAGAGCAGGCTCGAGGGGCCGTTTGATCTACTCCTGCTCCCATTTCTTACGTTTGAGAAGATGGGCAGTTTTTAATTAAAAGCTTCTGTTTACATTACATAAAAGCAATGCTGCACACTTTTGGGGTGAGTTGCGCAGGGATTTTAGCTGCAGTCTGACTTTTGAGGAAAGTGGAAAACCAAGCAGCTATAGTCAAGGTGAGTAAGAGTGGCACTGCAGCCTCTGTTACAATGACACCAAACTGCTATGTTGTTTTATAATTTTTTTCCACTTAGTAGCAGTCAGCCACTCAGTACATCACACAGAACTCCCTTAGCTTCTGCTTAACTAACACCTCAAACAGTACAGCATGCAAAGGAGCAAGAGAGGTTATCAAGAAACAGAAAAAGACGAAACTCTACCAATGGTGCCATGGGTAAATGCAACAGCCAGTGTGGTACTGAGCTATACAAGCCAGAGGAGCAAGGGTTGATTCCTTACTTGCACCAATCTCATTTAGGTCAGTAGTTATGCTGCTACAATTGGCTTTAGTGCCCCAACTCAGTACCAGGAAGGAGCCAGAATTCCCACTCCCAATCGTTATTCAGTGATTCCTGCTGGTTAATGTGTGTCTGTGACTAATGCGTGAGACTAAGATCGGGCTCGACTCTAATGCTTCCCAACCCCTCCCAGCACAGTCAAAGAGCCTGTCGACAGCCACTCAGCTCAAGAATGAAGAGTGGTCAATTGGGCAAATTACCAGAAGGCTGCCAGAGCCCGTGGAATTGTACTCCAGTGCGACTGAGTGCTTTTTAGGATAAGAAGGGTATTGGATGAAACCTGGAGGGCAATGTGGAAGCAGCAAAGGGAACAGGTTGGTGGTGAGAAGAGCTGTCAGGAGACAGATTTACAGCTACCTGATGACAGGAAGGAAAAGGAAGGTGCAGCAGGGGTGGGCTGGGTGGGGCAGAAGTATTAATAACGAGGTACTACATGATGGATAGTAGTCTGCCGTTCCAACTGAGCAAGCCCTGGCACGCAGGAGATCCTGAAGGGTAAAAGGAGACCAGATTTCAAGCTAATGAACTGTCAAATGTAAAGTTCTATATTCTTTAAAGAGGCAGACTGTTCAAGAAAAAAATCTGGAAATGTTTTTCTTTGCTTAGGGAGGGAGATGAGACAAAGAGCATTGCGCAATTTTCAACAGTGATGCTCTTCAACGTAATTTATGTCAACCCACAATGTGTTTATTAAACAAATGAAAGAGATTTCCCACAAAGGCAGTGCCCCTTTGATGTACTATTTGGTTTTCTTAACCTCACCTTTTTGCATTATAATTGTTTTATAATTTCAGCAATAATTCTCACAGTTTTAGATGTGACTACACATGTTGGCAAGACAGTTTGACTGTGAGAAGTCTCCAGTCACTGATAAATGGAGTTATTCTAAAATTAAATTGCACAGTTTGTATGTTTTTCAGGTGGGGTGATGAGAGAAAAGACATTGCTGTATCTTTGCTGCACAGTAAATGGCGGTGAAATTATTAACCATTGTAAATCGGACAGATCATTCTGTTTCACGATTGAAACTGATAATGAAATGCATGGAATAAAAACAGAAAGTGCTGGAAATCTCAGCAGGTTAGGCAGCATCTGTGGAGAGAAAGCAGAATTAACGTTTCCAGCATCTGCAGTATTTTGCTTTTGTTTTAATGAAATGCATGGGCAGAATTAGATAACCATTAAGATCCTGCTCAGCAAAGAAAACCTTTCTATTTTTTCCTAAACCTTCACTCATGGTGGCATTGCTTGGGGCTTTGAGACACATTCTATGCCTCTAATGGTTTTACTTTGAAACCCTTGTAAATCTGCTTGTGCCTGACGAGCCAAAGGACCATAAGCCCCTAACAGCAATCCTCTATCCAAAGTCTCCAGTTCCAACATTAGCTGCAGCCCGAATGCAGAGATGGGTTATGATTTTGTCAGCATATACATGTGATATTGAATACAGACGATCAGCTGATCACAGTAATGCTGATGCGCTGTCTATATTGCCTTCCCATCACAAATTACACCCAATAGGGAAGAAGTGTTTTATCTTTCATACATTGATGAACTGCCAGTCACAGCTGAAGAGATTGGTAGAGCAACCAAACGTGACCCAGTGATGTCAAAGGTGTATGAGTATATTGCAAATGGATGGCCAAACCAGGTAACAGACAAAGATACACATCCATTCTTCGTTCGTACGAATGAATCATCAGTCGATAAAGATTATATCATGTGGGGTGCAAGAGTGGTTATACCAAATAAATTCAGGTCCAAATTATTAGGAGACCTCCATGACCAGCACCTGGGAATGTGCTTGACCAAGAGTTTTGCACGCAGTTATTTATGGTGGTCAGGTCTTGATAAAGATATAGAGTACATCGTGAGTCAGTGTACGACATGTCAATCGGTAAGCAAGCAACCACCACCAGTACCATTACAGCCATGGAAATGGCCTCCCAGGGCGTGGCAAAGGCTACATATTGATTTTGCTGAGTTAGAAAGACAACAATTGTTCATTGTGATTGATAGCTATTCGAAGTGGTTTGAGGTGTTTCCAATGTGGAAAATAACAACAAGTAAAACATTGGACATTTTACGAAAATTATTTTCTTCATTTGGCCTCCCTGAAGAAATTGTTTCGGATAATGGACCACAATTTCGTTCAGAAGAATTTGCACAATTCACGAGCAAAAATGGTGTGAAACATACCAAGGTTCCACCATACCATCCTGCTTCGAATGGTGCAGCAGAGCGCACTCTACAAAATGTAAAACATGCCCTCATAAAACAAATGTTAGATCCAAATCCAAGGAAACGACAGTTGTCATTGGATCACAAATTGGCTAATTGTTTGATTACATATCGAAATACTCCTCATACAACTAATGGTTGAACACCAGCAGAGTTGTTTCTCAAACGATAGCCACGAACCAGTTTCTCATTGTTAAAACCAAATTTGACACAGTCCGTAGAAGAGACACAATTAAGACAAAAAGAGAATCATGATAGAGGTAGAGTAAAAGAGAGAAGTGTGAAATTAAACCAGAAGGTGAGAGTGAAGAACCATCACCATAAATGGGTAAAGTGGTTACTAGGAAGAGTGGTGAAGATATGTGGTCCTCGCACATATTTGGTAAAGATGTTTGATAATGGACAGGTTAGGTTTGTTCATATTGATCATATTTTACCTACTAACATTGAAGGAGTTGAAGATGGGAATGATTCAATTATTTCTGACTCATCAGATAGTTTTGATATACTAGTAGCAAATCCTAAATCCAATGTACTGGAAACAAATCCAGGAGAGATTCAGAATGAAAGTCTGAGTCCGAGTCAGGAAAACAAAGAGCCTGAAGTTAGAGTGAGTTCAAATGAAAATCAAGGAAATTCCGTGGAGGAAAACATTTCTCAGGATGAGCCTCGAATGAGTTTAGATTCAACACCATGTTTGGAAGGTTCTGTTCAAGAGCGAAGGTATCCTCTTCGAAACAGAAAACAAGTGGTAAAGTTAAATTTGTAAATATGGGAAAAAAATAAGTTTATATCCCTTGTGATGGATAAACATGAAAGTTATGTATGATGTTTATTATAATAATTCTTCATTAAGGAGGGAGAAGTGTAATGTCTGTAAACTTGTAATGTTTGTAGCGCCACACTGTGAATGTGGATGTATTGTGTACTGCAACTGCAGAGTTAATAATTAAACAGAACCAGGCAGATTCCGGAGGCTTCCGAGAGAGCTGCCTGTCATATAGGAAGCTGTGTGTGCTGTGCTCTGTGAATATATCACAGGGCCCTACAATTTAATCTCAGTACCCCAGGTTGGCGGGAGTGGGGGAGTGGGTAGTACCTGCCAAATTTAACTCCAGGTGGATTCTCCACTCAGGGCTGAGTTAAAATTGCAGTCAGATCTCAATAATGCCATCGGGCCGCGACATGCATATGTAAAGAAAGACCTTGTTGGCTCCGGGCACATGACCTGCCTGCTCAGGAGAGCAGGATAAAATTGCAGATTTGTGATCATGGCGGCTTTCGGACAGGTCAGAGCCAGGTCGATTTCCCAACTGTCATGTTTCTGCTGAGCGAGTAGAGTTACAATCGCCCCCAAATTTGGGATGTAAAAACAGCATTACATTATTCATTGCCTCTCCTTATCTACCAACAGGGCAAAAGGTTTTGCAAGAATTTAACAACAGCTCTTTTTTAAAAGTAAAAAATCAATTTTTCTTTCCATGTTAAAAATTCCAGATTGCATAGCCCATTTAAAAGTTAGCACAAGTTTCCCAATGGCTCAATGGATAAAGGTGCCGTGTGGTACAATACTAAACTACACACACTAGGAAGGCCTCAGGCTTAATCTCAGGTCGGTGCTGAGCTAACTAATCGCAGCCACCATGACAGTAGAAGAGTTGCCATTGACCTCAGCATCCCTATGTGAGAAGACCACTTGGGCAAGATACCATAGAGTTACTGGTACCAATAGAACCATCCTCAGCATAAGTTGCTGCCTTCAGGACATGAGGAGGAAAGGGAAAACAATAAAACCTAGCACTGTACTGAATTGGACCTTTGTGACAATAGGTCTATTTTATACTGCAGCCTTCCCCATTTTGCAGTACATTAAAAAAAAGTGCCCCTCCATTGGCTGCCCAGCCTGCTGAACCAATTTTCAAAATGGATGGTCAATGCTAACCCCAGAAACAGGCAGGAGCCTTATTCCCTAAGCAAATTCAGCTCCTATGCCTGTTGTAAGGCCCCATTTGCAATTTTCAGTACCAATGGTCGGAGTGTGCATCGTGCACTTCTACCCAGTAGTGCTAAGAGCAGAACAGCCTAACCAACGGAACCACTGAAGGTCGCTCAAAAACAGGTAGGTTTCAAGTGCACAAGTGATTTTTGAGGGGTTAGAAGTGTAGTGTATTTGCTTCATGGGTTCTTTGCTTAAGAATTCATAGCTACACATTTGATGTAAAGAACTAACTGGTTTATTAGCAAAGGTTTAACAATCAAACTGAACACTATCAGTTCATTCACCAGGCTCTCAGCTGCACACCTCATCATGGAGAACCTGAACTCAATTAACTGGGGTTTTATTGAGTCTTGTGAACATCACGTGACTGGCTAAGGCACTCACAGTGCAACAGCTCCACAAGCCTGCGAGCATGCTCACAGGTGCATACATTACAAGAAGGAACATTAGTACTTCTGCTGGCCTCTCAAAAAATCGACACTCGCGATGTGTGCCCCTCTACATCACCCGAGATCAGCTTCTCCCCTGCACCTCCCTGCGTTGACTGTGCTCCACACTCCAATCAGCGAGCAGCTTGCCGATGGTATGGAAATGCGGCTGGACCATGAAAATTGGTTGGGCTTCTCGCTGCAGCCAGACACCCTGCCCACTTTGCGACCATTTTGGGTGAAAATTCAATATGCCCTTGCCCTCAACATTCATACATAATTCTTGACTAATTGTAGACAGTAATTTTGGTGAAATCCTGTAACTCTCTCCAGTGCAGGAGTAACTCTCGCCACTATCAAAGTCACTATCGTCACTGTAGAAGTAACTCTCTCCACTGTAGGAGTATCTCTCACCACTGGCAGCAAGGTTAACTAACCATTTATTTCCAATATTTCGATGAAGAATTGACAGTTAGCTAACTGTGCTCAGCCATTGGCATTTCAGCTGTGCTGTAAAATCAAACAGCTGCACAAAGAATAAAAACTGAGTTAGTGGCCAAATCATTTCCAAAAAACACTCAATTTCCCTCATGAGAATACGATGTGGAAGTTAACAATTATCATATACTATGATTACAAACAGCCTTGTTTCATTGGACATTCAGGCAAAAATAATGTATCTGTGGCCCTTTTGGACAATTCAGCTGCTTACACAGAAATGTTCGAAACCATGTGAACAATGTGGTTAATCTGTTCCCAGAGTATTCCCAAACCACCCTAAAATACAACTCTTCCTAGTTACTTCAAATAGTTCTTCCCAATCTGAAATCACAAGAAAGTAACCTCATATTGAAATTAGATCAGAATTTGTAATAGTTCAGAAGACAAGACTTTTTGTCATTTGATATCGAAACTATTTTTATCCATGACTCCAAATCGTATTAACATCTCATAGAATCATAGAATCATAGAAGTTTACAGCATAAAGGAGGCCATTTTGACCCATCGTGTCCAGCCTAATCCCACTTTCCAGCTCTCGGTCCGTAACCCTGCAGGTTATGGCACTTCAAGTGCACACATCCAAGTACTTTTTAAATGTGGTGATGATTCCTGCCTCTACCACCCTTTCAGGCAGTGAGTTCCAGACCCCCACAACCCTCTGCGTGAAGAGATTTCCCCTCAAATCCCCTCTAAACCTTCTACCAATTACTTTAAATTTAAGCCCCTAGTTGTTGACCCCTCTGCTAAGGGAAATAGATCCTTTCTATCCACTATATCTAGGCCCCTCATAATTTTATACACCTCAAGGAGGTCTCCCCTTAGCCTCCTCTATTCCAAGGAAAACAAACCCAACCTATCCAATCTCTTCTCATAGCTAAGATTCTCCATTCCCAGCAACATCCTCGTAAATCTCCTCTGTACCCTCTTCAGTGCAATCATGTCCTTCCTGTAATGTGGTGAGCATACTGCACGCAGTACTCCATCTGTGGTCTAACCAGAGTTTTATACAGTTCAAGCATCACCTCCCTGCTCTTATATTCTATGCCTTGGCTAATAAAGGCAAGCATTCCGTATGCCTTCTTAACAACCTTATCTACCTGGCCTGCTACCCTCAGGGATCTGTGGACATGCACTCCAAGATCCCTGTTTTCCTATACACTTCCCAGTGTCCTACCATTTAATGTATATTCCCTTTCCTTGTTAGCCACCCCCCCCCCCCCAAATGCATTACCTCACACTTCTCCAGATTAAATTCCACTTGCCACTGTTCTGCCCACCTGACCAGTTGATTGACATCTTCCTGCAGTCCGCAGCTGTCTTCTTCATTATCAACCACACAGCCGATTTTAGTATCATCTGCAAACTTCTTAATCATACCCCCTATATTCAAGTCTAGATCATTGATGTATACCACAAAAAGCAAGGGACCCAGTACTGAGCCCTACGGAACCCCACTGGAAACATTCTTCCAGTGACAAAAACAATCATCAACCATTACCCTTTGCTTCCTGCCTCTGAGCCAATTTTGGATCCAACTTGCCACTTTGCCCTGGATCCCATGGGCTTTTACTTTCGTGACCAGTCTACCCTGTGGGACCTTATCAAAAGCTTTGCTACAATCCATATACACTACATCATATTTACTGCCCTCATCGACGCTCCTAGTTACCTCCTCGAAAAATTCAACCAAGTTAGTCAGACACGACCTCCACTTAACAAATCCATGCTGACTGTCCTTGATTAATCCATATCTTTCCAAGTGAAGATTTATCCTGTCCTTCAGGATTTTTTCCAATAATTTTCCCACCACTGAGGTGAGGCTGACTGACTTGTAATTACTCAATCTATCCCTTTCTTCCTTCTTAAACAAAGGTAACACATTATCAGTCCTCCAGTCCTCTGGCACCACACCTGAAGCCAGAGAGGATTGGAAAATGATAGTCAAAGCCTCTGCTATTTCTTCTTTTGCTTCGCTTAACTTTTCAAAAAAATTTAAGAAACATTGTAGAAATCACAAAACTGCAGGAAACCAATCAGGAACATCACAAATTAGACAACAGAGCACAATCCCTGAATGTCACCAGGGCTGAACAGTTCCTTCCTTTGACAGGATGTAGCTGCAGGTCTCAACAATTACTGACCAGGTCAACATCAATATTCAGATCTAATTGCTAGACAGGCAGATAAATCAATGGGCAGACACACGAATGGATGGACAGTCGGACAGACAGACAGACGGATGGATGTTTACTCCAGCAGCAATGCCATGAAAGGTCAACTAGTGTAAAATTGTAATCTCACAACTACCAAGATGCTTAAAAGACTATGGCCTCGAACTTGGTGGACTTACTGCCCGTTGCCGGCAAGTTTTCTGGGTGGTCTCCCTTCCGAGCGAGTTTAGTGCAGGCCTCCCGCTGGCAGGGAGGAAAGACTGCTGGGGATCACCTGCTGACGACCGCTGGCACGCGCAAGTGTCCTCCCGCCTGCAGAGCTGCCAGTTTCGTCTGGGCGGGAGTCCGCTGCAGTAGGGGGAAGGACTGCCACGCGGAGGCAGGGCTAACTTCAACAGTAAGTAAGAAGACCTGCAAAAAAAGGTCAGTAAACTTCTTTTCTTTTCTTTTTCTTCCAACGTTTCAGGTGGATGGAGGTCCCCTGAAGGTATTCCAGTGTTTTTTTTAGAAAATTTTTAATTTTATATGTTCCCCCCTCCCTGGACCCGACTCAATCCTCGGTGGTACTTTGCTGAGGATTGCATTTGCCGCCGAGATTGGGAGCTCCCACCTGTTACCGCCCAGATTCAGGGCGTGTCACTTTTTTGCCGCTGGGCGGTCTTTCCAGGACTTTTCCACGAAACTCCTGCCCAAAGTACCATCAGGTATCTCAGCGGTCCTTTGGGCAGCACTTGGGTGGAACTTAGCCTCCACCAAATTCGGGGCCTAAGAGACCAGCAGGACTCAAAAGCTTGTGGGACCTAGTGGCAGACTCCTGGTATACATCCACTGGGACTGTGCGGAGGGTGTGGAAATTGGTTCCAAGCTTCCGTCAAGACCTGTTTTGGGTGGAACCTCTGTCTCCCACCTTCCCACAAACATAGCTCATGATGTCAGAGGGGACAGGGCCCGAGGGAGGGAATTTTCACGTTGGAAACTTTCGCGCCCCTCGCCACTTTTCTGCCATGTACCCCATACACCGGGCAAAAGAAATGTCATCTGATGGGTCTGGCAGTTGAACTAGCAGCTGGCCATTCGTTGCATTTCCAGTCCTCCTTTGCCTTCTTGATGGCATTCAAGATGCGCCCATATTGGTGTGGGCACCCATCAGTAATAGTTGAATTAAGTGACCTCACCACAACCCCGGATACCTCGCTGAGGCCAGGGCTGAAGATTACCCGCAGAAGTTCCCTGGCATTTATGCTGGTGATGGAATCGGTTCCACGCATTTTACGGGCCCAGTTATGTATACTGGGTAGTTTGTGTTATTGCTAAAAGAATTGAGTTTCAATTTCCTCTCTCCCCCACAAAAACATTTCCGAAATCAATTATTTTTGCGTAATACAGACACAGCACTGGTATTTCTTTAAGCCCCGCTGCCTTCCGAGACTTCCCATAGGTGGTAAGCATGTTCGCTGTTCCTAGCTCTCTAGTAACGTTACTCAGAACCAACCATCAAAGATGGTGGCAACAGCAACCAAGGAACAAAGCTTTTTCAGATAATCTCCCTCCTCAGATAAGAAATACCTGAATTCTATTTTGTATCTCTTTACATCAGCATGGCTGAGATTAGAAACTGCTAATAGGGCAATATGTGGACCTCTGATTTTCAAAGCAGTCACCAAATTATTGGCTCCAGAAATGAAAGATACATGAAAGCTATGCTCCCGGTGCTTTTATTCCGACTGCCTACTACGGCTTGCTTGGTTTTCCCGCTCACAAGTTGTAACAACAATGTTTTATCTATAGGCAGCTGAGTCACTGCAGTCCAGAGCAGCATTGTTTTGTTGGGATGAAACTTAACCATTTAGGTTGAGTCACATTGTGGTTTTACCGAACAAATTTCCCAGAATGCGAACGAGTGGTGCAGAGTTAGCTGCACAACTCATGTAATTAAATTTCTCTGACACACAGGAAAACCATTCTCAAGTTCGCACTGCATCATCATCATCATAATCATCATAGGCAGTCCCTCGGAATCGAGGAAGACTTGCTTCCACTCTTAGCATGAGTTCTTAGGTGGCTGTACAGTCCAATATAAGAACCACAGTCTCTGTCACAGGTGGGACAGACAGTGGTTGAGGGGAAGGGTGGGCAGGGAGTCTGGTTTGCCACACGCCCCTTCCGCTACCTGCGCTTGATTTCTGGCAACGATGCTCGAGGAGCTCAGCGTCCTCCCGGGTGCACTTCCTCCACTTAGGGAGGTCTTTGGCCAGGGACTCCCAGGTGTCAGTGGGGATGTCGCACTTTATCAGGACAGCAGAAGAAGGTGAGTCCAACCAATAACATGTAGTGCCAACGGGGCATGTCATGACAAAGGGCAAGCAGCATCCAACCATGTTCTGGATGGACAGCAGAGGCGTGTCTGACACGCTTGATTATGCGAGTTAGCATTCTCAGCAATCACTGATGAAGTCCAAGTACCGCTCGCAACTGCTGGACCAAAATCTAGAAGTTGCACCAAGAAGCTGGGGATCCTTGTGCATGAAACACATAATGTTAGTATGCAGGTACAGCAAGTAATCAGGAAGGCAAATGGAATGTTGGCCTTTATTGCAAGGGGGATAGAGTATAAAAGCAGAGAAGTCCTGCTACAACTGTACAGGGTATTGGTAAGGCCACACCTAGAGTACTGCGCACAGTTTTGGTCTCCGTATTTAAGGAAGGATATACTTGCATTGGAGGCTGTTCAGAGAAGGTTCACTAGGTTGATTCCGGAGATGAGGGGGTTGACTTATGAGGATAGGTTGAGTAGGTTGGGCCTATACTCATTGGAATTCAGAAGAATGAGAGGTGATCATATTGAAACATATAAGATAATGAGGGGGCTCGACAAGGTGGATGCAGAGCGGATATTTCCACTCATAGGGGAAACTAAAACTAGAGGACATAGTCTCAGAATAAGGGGCCGCCCATTTAAAACTGAGATGAGGAGGAATTTCTTCTCTCAGAGGGTTGTAAATCTGTGGAATTCTCTGCCTCAGGAGGCTGTGTCATTGAATATATTTAAGGCAGAGATAAACAGATTTTTGAGTGATAAGGGAGTAAAGGATTATGGGGAGTGGGCAGGGAAATGGAGTTGAGCCCGTAATCAGATCAGCCATGATCTTATTAAATGGCGGAGCAGGCTCAAGGGGCCAAATGGCCTACTCCTGCTCCTATTTCTTATGTTTATGTTTTTATGTGTTGTGTCTGATAAACTCATGCCAGAATTCCAAATGTTGGTGAAAGAAAAAGACTGCAAAGTTTTGCACTGGATGTTGCACTAGATGTTTAAGTCAATATACATTTACAATATACATATACAATATACATTTACCTGTATTGCGTGTAAGACGTTTTCTACTAAAATTAGCTTCAGCTAAAATTGTGTCACCATAACCACGTCTGTGGTTAGTCAGCGTTTCTACTGGACAATACTGCTTCAGCAGGAAAGTGCATGTGTGTGTAGCTGACACATTAGAACAGGGACATTATCAGCCTGGACTGTTGTTATATATGTAAACCTGTAAATACCTTGTTTAACCACCAGAGGGCTCATCCCCTGGAGTCCCAAGGGATCCCACCATCCCTCGGGAGCACCTGTACATAAGGAGGCCTCACAGGCTGGAGAGGCACTCTGGAGACCTGTAATAAAGGACTACGGTCACACATTACTTTGAGCTTACAATATCTGGTCAGATTCTTTATTCAAGACATAACAACTGTGATATCCCCCCAGGTCAAATAACCTGCTGACACTCATGCTCACAGAAGAATGGGCATTTGTGGGCGAGATAATGGAGGGCTACCCATTCCCCAAGTAAAAATGGGGTAAAATGGGATACAACAAAGAAAAATAAAGCAACCTAAGCTCCTCCAGCAGCCCAGTTGGTAACAGCCCTGCCATTTGTGGAATACAGAGTAGAAAGAGCTTAAGATCAGTTTCCAGTCTATGCAAAATCCAAGACAATAGGAGGGATGTCACAATTAGCATCAGTGCCCTGGGCTAGGGATGAACATGGATGTGTGTGCCGTCACATAAAAACGCGCTGACGATGAGATTCAATGTCGCCTCCAGTGCGCCAGTGCAGCCTTCGGCCGCCTGAGGAAAAGAGTGTTCGAAGACCAGGCCCTCAAATCTGCCACCAAGCTCATGGTCTACAGGGCTGTAGTAATACCCGATCTCCTGTATGGCTCAGAGACATGGACCATGTACAGTAGACACCTCAAGTTGCTGAAGAAATACCACCATGTTACGATCTGGCTCCGCGATAAAATCAAAGCCTCGCGGTCCAGTCTGACACACGAAAAAGGATCACTTGAGGGAGGTAGCCAAGGGTGTCCTGAGTCAGTGTTTACAGGGGAGTGGGCATGGCCTATCCCTGTACTACAGCATTTAGGAGAGGGCGTGTGCAAATTGGAAAAAAAAGAACAAGGGCACGGAGATCATTTTTTAGCAGCCCTGCCACATCTTCAGCTGAAAGCAGCTCACTCTGCACTGATCTAAAGTCAATCCCTGGGGCCTTTCTGGTCAGTATGGCTCAGCTAATCATTGATCCACTGGAGGGGAGGGTTACATTCTGAGGGTCACCATCAGAAATAAACAATTCGCCACATATACAACGGGGCACAACGGACATGATTTTTACAGCGCGACAGCTTCAGGAAAAATGCAGGGAACAGCACCAGCTCTTATACATGGCCTTCTTCGGCCTGACAAAGGCCTTTGACACCATTAACCGTGAGGGTCTATAGAGCGTCCTCCTCTTTTTGGATGCTCCCAAAAGTTCATCACCATCCTCCGCCTGCTCTACGACAACATGCAGACCGTGATCCTTACCAATGGATCCACCACAGACCCAATCCACATCTGCACCAGGGTCAACAGGACTGCATCATCGCTCCAACCCTCTTCTCAATCTTCCTCGCTGTCATGCTCCACCTCACAGTCAACAAGCTCCCCGCTGGAGTGGAGCTAAACTACAGGACCAGTGGGAACCTGTTCAACCTTCGACGTCTTCAGGCCAGGTCCAAGACCACACTAACCTCTGTCGTCGAGCTACAGTACGTGGACGATGCCTGCGTCTGTGCACATACAGAGGCTGAACTCCAAGTCATAGTCAACGTATTCACTGAGGCATATGAAAGCATGGGCCTTATGCTAAACATCCGTAAGACAAAGGTCCTCCACCAACCTGTCCCCGCCGCACAGCACTGACCCCCAGTCATCAAGATCCACAGCGCGGCCCTGGGAAACGTGGACCATTTCCCATACCTCGGGAGCCTGTTATCAACAAAAGCAGACATTGACGACGAGATTCAATGTCGCCTCCAGTGCGCCAGTGCAGCCTTCGGCCGCCTGAGGAAAAGAGTGTTCGAAGACCAGGCCCTCAAATCTGCCACCAAGCTCATGGTCTACAGGGCTGTAGTAATACCCGCCCTCCTGTATGGCTCAGAGACATGGACCATGTACAGTAGACACCTCAAGTTGCTGGAGAAATACCACCAACGATGTCTCCACAAGATCCTGAAAAACTCCTGGGAGGACAGACGCACCAACATTAGCTTCCTCGACCAGGCCAACATCCCCAGCATTGAAGCACTGACCACACTTGATCAGCTCCGCTGGGCAGGCCACATTGTTCGCATGCCAGACATGAGACTCCCAAAGCAAGCGCTCTACTTGGAACTCCTTCACGGCAAACGAGTCAAAGGTGGGCAGAGGAAACATTACATGGACACCCTCAAAGCTTCCCTGATAAAGTGCGACATCCCCACTGACACATGGGAGTCTCGGGCCAAAGACCGCCCTAAATGGAGGAAGTGCATCCGGGAGGGCACTGAGCATGCAGAAACCAAGCGCAGGCAGCGGAAAGAGTGTGCGGCAAACAGTCCCACCCTCCCTTTCCCTCAGTGACTGTCTGTCCAACCTGTGACAGGGATTGTCATTCTCGTATTGGACTGTTCAGCCACCTAAGGACTCATTTTTAGAGTGGAAGCAAGTCTTCCTCGATTCCGAGGGACTGCCTATGATGATGACATTCTGAGGGTCACCATCAGAAATAAACAAGTCACCACATATACAACACACTGTTACCTTGACACACTGCTGCAAATCTATGATTGCTCACTGTCCTTATAGCTCAACAGCCAATCATTAAGCAGTAGCATTGAAAATAACCCCACTTCTGGTTGTTATATCATCCTCGCCCAGAGATGTGTGTTCAAGGAGATGAAAATAGTTTAGAAAAATTAAAGTCCACATTAAAGGTAACAAAGTGCCCAAGCAGAGCAGCAGCACCTCTCCCCACCTAGTAAGTTCCCCTAGGCTATGCAGCATAGTGCAGAGCAGGGAATTACAGGAGTCAAAATAAACCACTCTCATATCCCTCTGACAGCCAACTTGAGAGCGGCATTTGTAGAAGTCTTGGCATAAATATCCTGCCTTCCCTTTAGTCAGGGAACAGAGCCAAACGGGAGTCAACCTTACACCCCACCCAAAACATGAACCTATTCTTTTTCATAAGTTGACCTAGCTACTGTGCATTTACAGCATTCCCTGATTTTACTTTAGGGAAAAAGGATAACTAAATTAAAACAGAAAAAATAAGTTACAATCTTGCAGGTTGAGACGGCCAATTTTCCTCGCTCCTGCGTTAAATCAAGCAGAACAAGTTTGAAATGTGCCCTATTTGAACATGCTGGGGCCTGGCTCATTTTCTGTCTTCAGATCATTTGCATTGACTGTGCCGGATGGGAAAAGTGGTCATCTCAGATGAGGAGAGGGAAGTTGAGCGTTGCTGCAGGCTGAAAGGCCTAAGCCAACAGCAATCCTGTTAGAAACTGCAGCCGGATGGCCTGAAGCCCAGCTATTTTTCTTATGCTGTCATGAACAAATGTAAAGCTTATCTTTCTGCAGATCCAAAGAAGTTACTGGCAGACCCTGTACAGGTCAACCAACCCGAAGGGGCTGGCTGCAACCAATTACACCCACTTTCCCTGAGCTCTACTCTTCTGTGGTGAATCCCGGGTGAAAGCCCTGGAAAATGGTGCGGGGGCCATGATGATTTAATTCCCATGTTACTGGCATAACAGTTAAGCGCTCCCACATGTTCCATGCCCATACTGGGAAAGCCTCCTGTTCTTAACCTGCTTTTCAGCAGAATATACCATTTTTCAAACTATCCCTTATAAAATCTCATCAGACTCTCCTATTTTAGTGTCCTGCTGACATCTTCAAAACTATGTGAACATTCTCACTTTCAGTCTTTTTCATTAGCATCATTACACTTACAAGCATGAATAAATTCATAAGCACGTTCAACCAATGCAGCATCAACATATGCCAGCTTGCTTCTACAACAGTATATTGAGCTAATAGAAAGCCTAATCTGCAGTAAGAACAAGCAGATGGAGCAACATTTCATTTTGGGAGTTGCAGTGAGCAAGATATGTGCTCTTCTATTACGACGTCAACTGGGAAATGCCTTCCTATTGGGAGGAGCTGGGGATGAGACACTCTCTCTCGGGTAAAATGTCACACACCTTCAGATGCCCTCCCAGAAGCTCTGGCCAAGGAGTCCCAAAACGCATCAAGACATTAGCTGAATCACCCCAGTCAAACAAAACAGAAATAGACAGCAGGGATGACAAACATTGTCTTCAGCGCTGAAAAGAACAAGTTAATAAGTCTGTTGAGAAAGTTGACTGACATATTGTCACTCACCTGTTCTAGATCATAATTTTCTACCAACAAGTCAATTCAAGAGCAATTCATTAGCAGCCCATGAAGTAAGCTTTACATGGCTGATTTTCTTTTCTTTTGCAGGTGAGATAGCTATTCAAGTATTATGTGTAATACAACCACATTCAAATAAAGTCAGATCCTTACACACAAAGCTGAAATGCCATGAAAGCTTGGTGAATGAGACTGTATATGCACTAGAAGTTTTAAATGGCTGATTGGAAGCAATTAAAATGCAATGAATGGGAATAGATTCTGGCACATTGACCCCTGTGTGCTGACCTAATCTATTAAATCTGTTGTTTGCTATGAATCAATTGCCAATGTTTATACAGCTTCCGCTTGCTACACTGACCCCTCAGAAGAGTTCAGTTTGGTGCATTTCACATTATATTGGCCAGTGTCTCATTAAGCACTGTTCATAACAGCAGGAATGTTCAAACAGAAAAAAAGCTCCTTCCACAGAAATCTCATCAATCCTATTTCTCTCACAATTCATTTGGATGTCTTGATGGAAGAGTTTATATAACAACAACATTTTCAATAAGGTTTGCTGCCCAGGTGTAGTAAGTCTCACACGTTTTTGAGCTCTTCTCACAATCTCACTGAAAACATCTGAAATCTCAAATGATTTTTATAATTGACTGATCATAAAGCCAGTTTTGATATATCTATATAGGAACCGAAATTCCTCAATCCCACTCCACTGCATTTATAGCACTGGAGCAGGAATTCCACTCCACCGTTGACCTGCACTGCTGTTCCTGCACCTGATCCTGCCAGGGTGTCCAGCACCAGGTCACCGACACTTAACTTCAATAAATCAGGCCGGTGTCTATGCCAGAATAGTTGCATATTGGGCATCCTCCTGGAAAGAGGGCAGGGGGTGGGGGGGGAGTACACAGTGCCCCTGGAAGGATAAGCCAATGCAACTGACTGAAAAGTGCAGAAATCGGCAAATGGCATGTTGGCCTTTATTGAAAGGGGGATGGGGTACAAGAGTAAGAAAGTCTTGCTTCCATTGTACAAGACTTTGGTGAGACCACACCTGGGAGGTGATCTCATTGAAACATATAAGATTCTGAGGGGGATTGACAGGGTGGATGCTGAGAGAGTCTAGAACCAGGGGGCATAGTCTGAGAATAAGGGATCAGCCATTTATGGCTATGAGGAGAGAGTTGTGAATCTTTGGAATTCTCTACCCCAAAGAATTGTGGATATTGAGTTGTTGTCAAGACTGAGATCGATAGATTTTTGGGCCCTAAGGGAATCAAGGGATATGGGGATAGGGTGGGAAAGTGGAGTTGAGGTCGAAAATCAGCCATGATCTTATTGAATGGCAGAACAGCTCCTAATTCTTATCTAAATTGGCCCTCTTTATAAAAGAGCTAATTTGATTGCTGGTGCCTTCAGTCTTCTGAGGTGTTCCAGGCCAAGACTTAGGTTTCAACATGCCCCCATCGGCCCTACTTCTGTTGTTCCGTAGATCTGGGTGCTGGTGTCTTGCTCTTAGCAAAGGAGGCAGAAGCTGCAGGAATTCACTAGCCTGCTGGCCCTGCCTCCTTCCTGTTGTACGGTGGATGGAGACTGCCCACGTGGGAAATCTCAAGGAGGCATCATCAGGGCGGAGACCAGTGTTTCTCAGCCCCACCTAATTTCTGAGCCCCACTGCTGCTGTCTTGTACCAGTCTAGGGCCCAAGGAAATTCAGGACCATAACTTCCTGCATAACTTGCTATTTTTGCCCCTCCCTCCCTCCCAGGCCACAATATGATTCCATGATATCTGCAACCCTCCAGTACTTCATCCACGTGTGAGCCTAGACACTGAATGCCCATCATGAAGGCATTACACCCTGTTTTTACCCAAAGTCAATACAAGCATTTTCAAGAAGGTATAATAATAAAATCTTCCCTCCCTACCGCCCCTACCTTTGGGGAAATTGTAGTGACCCCCAACCCTGTTCTGCTGAGATTGACTAAGTGGACACACTGGGGCTTTCTGGCCTGCTGAGCCATTGAGGAAACATCACCATTGTTTTTCCTTTTCAAAGAATTGTCCGTCTATTTAATCTACTCAAGACACTTGTAGCAAAACACAATCATGATGTATTCTTTTTCAATTTCTGCAACATCTTTAGCCATTATCTGTATCTACAATGGAGTGGGATTATGGTAGCCTGTAAGATTACTGTATCTGATATTACTTGAAAATTCACTGAGAAAGAATAAAGCTACTTTATCAGCTATCTTGGGACAGAACATCAGGGTCAGGATACCTGTCTCACACAATTAGTGCCTGAATTCACTATCTGCAATTTAATCTGACATTCCAGCTGAGGTAACCAAAGGTAAATAATCCTCTGCTATTATTAACAGCTGTGCATTGACCCTTCAAAGCCCAGAAGCATTTCTACATACAGACATCAGGGGTTACCTTACATCTTTGTGACTTTGGAGACCCAAAGCATTTCTAAAACCCAATGATGTCACAACAGTGCCTTTGTAGATATCCCTCTAATATGCAAGAGGTGACATACATGTCTACAGCGAGACAGGACCTTGTGAGATATCCTAGATAGGGCAGTAAAATATTTTCACACTGCTGCGCTCTATGTACCTCCACCTATCAGGGAAGGTCAGAGACAAGTAATATAAGGGGGCGATATTCACCCCCATGATGGATTGGAGACGGTTGGTGTGGGCTGGGGGAGGAGGGGTTAAAAATTGAAAATCGGGGAGCACGACCCCAGTCTGCTGCCTAAATGCCTGCTGCCATTTTTACAGCAGCGGGTAACATGGCATGTGTGTGTCCCATATTTAAATCAGCCTCCCACAGTGCAGTTGGAAGCCTGATTTAAACTTAACATTTTCCCAGGGCTTGGGAAACACAGCAGCAGAATGAAAATGGGAGCAGCCGGCCACTCCTCCACCCGTTTCACCAAGCCCCGATCTTTCCCTCCCTCCCTCGCCATTGCTGTGCTCTGACTCCCCCCAACCCCGCCCCCGCACCAAGCCCCGATCCTGAACCCTGACCTTTCCCTCCCTCCCTCGCCAGTGCTGTGCCCTGACTCCCCCTGCCTCTGCACTAAGCCTGATCTCTCCCGATTGCTGGGGACTGTTCCCAACAATCCCCGGCTGCAGCCCTCTGCCACTGGCTTTCCCGCCTGCCCGCCTGTAGTAATATAGAGATTTTCTCCAAAATCCCTTTTGTGGTCAGTACATAGTATTGCCTTGATATAGAACACAGGCCAATCCAAGATCTCCTCCACAGGGAGCGAGGGAGACAGAAAGTGATGGTTGAGTCATTCCCAGTTGCTTTAGTTGGTCTTCAAAGATCCAAGTCAAGAATGACGAACACTCAGGCAAATGGCAGAACCGCTGACCGCTGTGTTAATACACAAATGGGCCCAGAAATTGGAACCTATGGCACGGCCATTAAACCCGTTTTTGAAGAAAAAATGGCGACCACCTCGCTTCCGGCGTGGAACACAGCGGTCGCCATATTGGGCAGGTTGGCAGTGCTGCAAGTATTTTAATGCGTGACATCAATTGGCGTGCAACGGTGAATTGATGCACATTCAGCAATTTTGGACGTCGCCGCTCCTCTTAGCGCACTTTCCAAAGCACACCTGTGCGTGCAGCCGTCGACAGGACATAAAGTGGCGGTGAACTATAAACTTACTTAGAAATATTCCGTACAATTGCATTTAACAGGCTCTTTTTAAATAAGTTACACCCAAATAACTGACTTCAATAGATTCTTTAATATGATCCAGATCGAGCTGGCTTTTGTTTTTTCCATTGTTGCTTAATTTAAGTAATTTTTTTGATCTTTTCATCGAATTTACATCAAGAAAATGCTGATGAACCTGCTAAACAAAGAAATATTAAGATTTATAGAGGTTTTTTTTGTTCTTATTGAAAATCCTAACTTCTCAACTAGCCCTATATCTTATAATGACGGGAAATAGCAATTTGCATTGTCTGGGGAATTGGGGGGAGACGTGGCTGGGTGGGGTGGGGTGGGACAGCGTTAGCTGTTAATAAGGTGACTGCCTGAGAATGCTGCACTGATCCTTTAGACCCGACCTTTGGCCTCCTGCTGATGTTACTGCCGGAATATTTAAATTAGCAGGCAGCACCAAAATACTTGTGCTGCCTGCACTCTTTTTGTGGGCAGACGTTAACCTTGGCCTGTGGTGGCGCCACCCGTTTTCACGCTTAATCGAATTTCTAGGCCATGGTGTGTACCACGAGGGAAGCAATAAACAACAACAACTTGTATTTATATCGCGCACTTAACGTAGTAAAATGTCCCAAGGTGCTTCACAGGAGTATTATAAGACAAAAAAAATTGACACCGAGCCAGTTCAGGAGAATTTAGGACAGATGACCAAAACCTTGGTCAAAGAGGTCGTTTTAAGGAGCGTCTTAAAGGAGGAAAGAGGTAGCACGACCACCAACGGTTGAGCGATTATAATCAGGGATGCTCAAGAGAGCAGAATTAGAGGTGTCAAAATATTCCAGTCATAGAATAAATAAGAACAATGTCAGTGGTCAAAGAGTTGCGCTCACGTCAATAAATGGATCTCATGAAACAAACACACTGAAACCTCAAAGGGAGCCTATTTTTAAAAGAGTACATTCAATTTTAATGTCCCCCTTTTGGACACAGTGTAAATGTTCTTAAATAAAAACACAGAATGCTGGAAATCTCAGCGGGTCAGGCAGCATCTGTGGAGAGAAAAACAAAGTTAACGTTTCGGGTTGACGACCCTTCGCCGGAACTACCGAATGTTCCAAAAGAACACATTCTTAATCACTGAAAGGGAAAGGGGAAGAAAGAATAAAAGGGAAGGTCTGTGATAGGGTGGAAGGCAGGAGAGATTAGAGAGATGATAGGCCGAATTGAAATGGTAATGACAGAAGTTAGAAAAAGGTTAATCTGGATAGGGTGTGAATGGCGGAATAATGACCAGCTGCCATCATAGACAAAGAGAAAAAAAGAGAAGAAAAATAAACATAAGATGGGGGGGGCGGTGGGGGGGATGGGAAAGGGAGCCAAAGATGGTGTAAATGTTCTTGCTTTTTTCTGTCTCTTTTCTGATCTTCTCTCTAATTACAAATGTCCCTACTTCCCTTGTGTTTGATTTGATTTCCCTTTATAGAGTGAACTGACTTGTACAGTGGTAGAAATACAGGGGCCTATTTTCCAGCTAATGACTTGGTTCCACCATTGTGGAACATGCAAGTTTGATGCTGGGAAATCAAGCAGGAAATTCTTAAATGCTCTCACACAAACTACTAATTTACATATTAAAACCGATGGTAATGACTGTGCAATTTCACAATCTTCTGGCAGAGAATTCATAAGTGCTTAGGTCAGCCTTAAAAATGAACATTGAAGGTCAAGGTGTAGGTGTTCATCAAATGAGGTCTTATGTTCTGAAAACCGGCTCAGTATATGTTTTTTATAAATTGCAAGTGAGATATTAAGCAAAGGAACTGGGTGGTAGCAAAGGTCTGTTCCATAACTCCTGAGAATGAGTTGTTTTTGGCAGCTACATCCTGCAAAATGTCATTGAATACTGAAGATCAATATAGGCATAAATGTAGCTTGTAACCAGCCTTGCATATGCAGGACACCTGTCTGCAATGGATATCATTAACACTGTCACAAGCTGCTGTGCCTCACAGATTTGTGTTGGAATCACAAATTTATCATTTTGGAACAACACCTATAGCTTGGGAGTGTTTTTAGTTTTGGTACTATATTAAGGCACAAAAGACAACTGAAATCAAAACAGGGAATAATGGAAATGCACAAGTCAGACAGGATCTGCAATAAAATGATTGACTCGAGTTTCAAATGGGACCCGTCATCAGAAATTATTTCAGAATTTTTTCCGATTTCCATCATTTAAGTTATTTCTTTTTCTCTCTGTCTACATGATATACAGCTGGCCTATCATATGGACAGGCATCATGCTCAATTGAAACAAGAAATTAATCACAACAAAATAGCAGAACTGCCTGTTTTCCCCTGTAATTAAGGAGCTGCTAACACAATCAAATTTCCATAAATTGCACATTTCAAAACTCTGTCTTCCTGCGGTTTAATTTTCAGATGATTAATTATGGAAAAACAGGCTTTCTCCTGTTTGATTAAGAATGGAATTTCAGCCTTTAGTCAGAAACAAATTTGAATTTAAATCAACAAAAACTTTCCTTTATACAGTATAGAGCCTTTAACGTAGTAAAATGTCCCAAGGCGCTTCACAGCAGCATAATCAGACAAAAATTGTGACCAAATCAAAGAAGGAGACCTTAGAACAGGTTGGTCACAGTGGTAGGCTTTAAGGAGTGTCTTAAAAGAGAAAGAAGTGGAAAGGTTTAAGGAGGGAATTCCAGAGCTTACGGCCTAGATGGCTGAAGGCACGGCCACCAATGACAGGACGAAGGAAATGAGGATGTGCAAGACACTGATGCAGAGTTCTCGAAAGGGTGTAGGGATGGAGGAGATTACCAACATTGGGAACTCAGTAATTGTTGGCCTCATTTTTTTTTTCTGTAATTAAAGAGCTGCTAACACAATCAAATTTACAGAAATCACACATTTCAAAACTCTGTTTTCCTGCGGTTTAATTTGCAGATTATTAATTATGAAAAAACAGACTTTCTCCAGTTTGGTTAAGAATGGAATCATAAATCATTCAGTTTTAACAGGCTCAGATTTGTGTGAACCTATACAAATCTTGATACATTTTGGTTTTCTAGTGCACAATGAATTCAACAGGAAAATAATAGCAGTAACTGCCCTTTTAGTGGGCCTTATTGGATGAAACACTTCTGCTTAAGCCCAGCAGACCAAGGGGTATATTTTCCTCTGTGTAAAGTTAAAGATAGCAGGGCCAAAATTGCCCTGCGCCCCATCCGGGGCCGGTAACCTTCTGGGCCCAGGTCAGTTATCGCCTGGGTGGGAAGTTCCGCCCCTGGCATGGAATTGCCCTTTGCACCTCACAAACAAGGCAGAGCGCTGTCTCAGGCGCTCCTCGTCATTTCAGGGGTGCCCCCGAGGTGTCGGCGCTACACTGAAGAGCTCAGCACCATGCGAATGCGCCATGTAGGGCTGATGCGCCACAACGCCCCTCTCCTTCAGTTAAAGGGAAGGGCCACGGCGGACTCTCCAGGCACTTTAGTGGCCACCACTGGGCCACCAGGGAGAATCTCGACTGGGCCAGTGGCCTCGCACCCAAAGAGGTGTGCTGGGCTGCATAATGGCAGCCCAGTCGCGACGACGGCCGCCATTGTCGGGCCAATGGAAGAGACAGCCGACAAAAAAATATGGCAGCCTGGGGTGCACACAGCCTCCCCTTTAAGGTGGAAAGTGGGCGCGGACATTGGTCCGTGCCAGCATCGCGTCACGCGAAACAATTTCCCCCAGGGGAGCACAAAGGAGTCAGCTTGGGTGATGAGGGGTCAGCGTGCATGGTGCAAATCAGGGGCGCAGTGCTAACTTCAAATGGCCTCCAGCGTCTTGGGGGCAATTTCACCCCAGGCACAACTGCTGCCTGCCTTCGGTGGAAAGGCAATTGTGCCCCGTTAGCACCTCCCAACGGCACTAACAGGAAACAAAAAAGGGCAATTTCAGCCATAGCTTCTCTTAAACTGACATTGGTTTAATAAAAGAATTTCTCTTTAACTTTACACAGCAAAACCCAAATATAAATCTGTTGACTCACAGCATTGTTGGTTGTGCTTATATGTTTATATTTTTGGAATCAACCTGGCCTAAGGGTGCATAGTGTTCTGAGAAAAACACATAGATAGTGATCTGTTCGCCTGCGCTGTCGACAGCTCTCCTTATGTAGATTTGTTTTCCCTTTGTTGGAACCAAATTTTGCTGGTGTTACTGATGGGACTCCACTGAGCCTGGCTGCTTTATCGGTAGCCGTGATACAAGTCCTCGATCTTGCTGACTGGATATCCTGTTTACATAAACTGAAAGTTAACTAAGCAGCATTAAAATCTCTCTAAACCTTGATGCACAGCACACTACTCTGATGGTTCCTAAATCACCCCCAAACATTAGCTTAACTGGGGCAATGCCTGCCTTTGACATGCCCTCTTTATGCACCAATGCTACATCAAACGAGTGTGCAGCTGCCCCACAACATCATTGTTGTACCAGCCAAGGTCACCGTTAATCATCCTGAAACCATTGCTACATTAGCCAGGGGCACAGCTCATTTGCTTGTGCAGTTATATACACACACACAAAAACTACAGCACATGCAATATGACTTTTGTAAACTGACCCAAATAATTTAGAATTTAAAGTAATTTGGAGGGGGAATTTATTACCCCTTTGGCTAAACTGAATTCGCAGTTGCTTGCTCGCATGGCAGGGGATGCTGAACCCGACATACCATGGTAATTAAAAATATCACTGTTGTATTTGTTTTGCCTGAGGTTTGGAGAGGACATTGAATCGACAGTCTGGCCATGGTATGTGCCTCACACACTACCGTTGAATCTCACACTTACCAAGCTGGTAATTCTCATATTATTGTCAGAAACACTACATTCTTCATTATCCAATGCACGTTAGGCATAAGCTCACATTTACCTTTCTGCTAACACTAGCAAATAAATTAAAATATACCTAATAGTCGAGAGTCTCTCCTCTCTGAATGAGATCTCTACTTGATGTTATTAGAGAATTTTCTGGTGACCTCTGGGAGCTCAGGTGATGGTCAAAGAGGCAGATCTCCCAGTAGATGAGTTACTGACGTTCATTGTGCAACATGCAGGTAATGAATGGCCACTTACATGAGGTACCAGGGAGCTGCTAATGCTGAAGCACAGTTACATAAGTCACTACCTCAGGCTCTTGACCTCAGCGCAAGAACCTAGATGCTTCATATTGGGTTATGTGCTGTGCTACAACTCATAGCTCCCGAGATGCAGCCAATGGCACTCTAGAAGTTCTTTATTGCTTGGCTGGTGTCTTACAACTCAGATCTATAATTGCTTAAAATATCTGTAATGGAATACAAAAACGGATTTCTTTTTGTTGCATTTTCTCCTGAAGGCTTCATTGGCACCAGCCACCCTCCATTTCCCCAACCAAGTTTGATGCTAGACTGAGCTACCTCTCGTGGTCCCTTTAAGGTGCACACTCTGCCCATTTGTCCCTGAAAATTGCAAGCGGCTTGCCCATTTTCAAGTCCCACTCCAGGACTTGAGTACATAATCTAGGCTAACACTTCAGTGCAGAACTGAGGGAGTGTTGTACTGTTGGAGGTGCCGTCTTTCGGACGAGAAGTTAAACTGACAATCATAAAAAGGTTAAAGAATCGACAAGAATTTTTACAAAGTCTTTTTACCTGGGCCAAGAACATTCAAATTTACTGGGGAGACAAAATAATGTACAACTGGATTCATGTAAGGCAACTTGTCTTGCACTCGAATGTCATACTAACATCACTTTCCTCCCCATAAAAGGGCTATAAAAAGTGTAAGTCCAATCTCCATGCCCTCTCAGGTGGACATAACAGATCCCGCATTATTTGAAGATGTTATGTATTGATGGTTGGGGTCACTAGACACCAGGGGGTGCCACTGTCGGAGGTCATCGGGCTGTACGCACGTGTGCGCGGGCCCAGGTATATAAGGGCGAGTACCATGTCATGTGCGCACTTTGGGGAGGACAGTCGAGTGTAAGACAAGTTGCTTTACATGGTTTGCACCTGAGTGAGTTTACAGTAACAAGTCTTTCGAGTCATTATATATATTACAGAAGAGCAGGGGAGTACCCAGCCCCGCCCCTCTCCCCCACCCCAGTCATCCTCCCCCGTTATCCTCGCTGACATTTATCACTCAACCAACATCAGTGAAACAGTTTAATTTGTCTTTTATGTCATTGCAGCTTATGGGAGCTTGCTGTGCGCAAATTGGCTGCTGTGTTTCCCTACATTACAATAGTGATCACACTTCGAAAGTAATTCATTGTCTGAAAAGTGCTGTGGGATGTCCTGAAGTCATGAAAAACACTGTGGGCCCAAGTTTCGGCATCTGGTGAAAACGGCGCACCTCTAAGACTTACATGACCTGCCTGGGCTCGAAGGTGTGCCGGAATATTCTGCAGCAATTCTCCGGTCCTCCTGGACCATGGCGTGGTGTGGTGTGGCGCAGCGTAGTCTCCCTGGGGAGGAGACTGCCTGCAGGGGGGCGGGGCTAGGGATCATGCCACCTTCGCAGAGCTGGAAGCGTTGCGCAGGCGCGCTGGAGCATGCACGCCTGCGCAATGGCTCGGGAGAGCGTGGATACCGGGAGGGGAGGGGCGTGGGGGGCGTGGGTACCGGGGGGGGGGGCGCATGGCAACCAGGGTGGGGGGGGGTGGGAGCATGGCAAGGGATGGAGGAGCGTGGGTTGAGGGGCACTCAATGATCGAAAGGCCGGAGGAGAGAGCAGGGGTGCCTCCTTCCAGCCTCTCCCCCACAACCCCCACACATACCCACCCCCCCCACACACCCACTCCCCCACACACCCCCCCACACACACACCCTCCCCCCCCCACCCCCCACACACACACATCCCCACCCCCCACACACACACCCACCCCCCCACACACCCACTCCCCCACACACCCCCCCCACACACACACCCTCCCCCCCCCACCCCCCACACACACACACCCTCCCCCCCCCCACCCCCCACACACACACATCCCCACCCCCCACACACACACCCACCCCCCCCCACACACACCCCTCCCACTCCCCCACACACACACACACCCACACACACACCCTCCCACCTCCCCCCCACACACACACACCTCTCCCACCCCCCCCCCACACACACACACACACACCTCTCCCACCCCCCCCACACACACACACACTCCTACCACCCCCCCACACACACACACACACACACACACACCTCTCCCACCCCCCCCACACACACACACACTCCTACCACCCCCCCACACACACACACACACACACACACCTCTCCCACCCCCCCACACACACACACACACACACCTCTCCCACCCCCCCCCCACACACACACACACCCCTCTCCCACCCCCCCCCACACACACACCCCTCCCACTCCCCCACACACACACACACCCACACACACACCCTCCCACCTCCCCCCCACACACACACACCTCTCCCACCCCCCCCCCACACACACACACACACCTCTCCCACCCCCCCCCACACACACACACACACCCCTACCACCCCCCCACACACATCCCCCTCCACCACACACACACCCCCCTTCCACCCCCTCCCCACACACACATAACCCCTCCCACCACCCCCCCCCCCACACACAGACACCCCACCCACACACACACACCTCTCCCACCCCCCCCCACACACACACATCCCTACCACCCCCCCACACACATCCCCCCCCACCACACACACACCCCCCTTCCACCCCCTCCCCACACACACATAACCCCTCCCACCACCCCCCCCCCACACACACAGACACCCCACCCACACACACACACACACCCCACCCCTCCCCCCCACTCCCACACATACACACACCACACACACACACACACCCCCCTCACTGTCAGATACAGAGAGAGACACTACAGAGAGAGACACTGACCGAGACACCTTCCCTTCACATAAAGGTAGGACTTCTATTTTTTATTGATTGATTACTTATTACTTTGGTCTTGGTGCTTTAGGTGCAGGGTTCCTTCTATTTTTTATTAATTAATTGTTTATTACTTTTTGTGCTTCGTTTAGTGCTTCGTGCTTTAAATGTACTTTGCTTCTTTAATGTTGTTGCGAGATGTTTATGGAAAATCCTCTAATTTCGCTTACCCCCGCCCCCCCCCCCCCGCTGTTGTGATGTTGATGTGTCCTTTGTGTTTAATGCTTCCCACCCCCGTCTCTGGCTGTGCCTGCACTAAACTTAACTCTAGGTAAGGTTTTCAGAACTTACAAAAGTGGACACTTACTCCATCCTAAGTTAGTTTGTAGTAAGTTTTCACTGCCGAAACTTGCAAAACAGGCCTGAGTGGCTGGACACACCCCCTTTTGAAAACAAAGTACCTTACCTAAAGCCAACCTAAACTAACTCACTAGAACTGGAGCAAACTAATATCTGAGAATTGCAATTTCTAACATGCTCCAAACTAAACTAGTTGCTCCAAAGAACTAGGAGCAACTCCACCCGAAACTTGGGCCCATTATAACTGCAAAGTTCTTTCTTTTTTATTTATATATACTGTATACATTATGTAAGAGAAATTTGAACTTCATTGCTAGTCATTCCTCTTCCACTCCTGGGCTCCTTCACTAAGCTCTATGTTCAGGATCAAGAGCTTTCCACCATTTAGCTAAAAGTAACACACGACTATCATATTAACAGCTACTCTCCAGAAATGTTTATGTGTTCCTCTCCACCACAATCTGTCACACTCCAGTCTGGTGTCTTACAACTCAGGGCTATAATTACTTAAAATATCTGTAATGGAATACGACAGCTGATTTTTTTTTTCATTTTATCCTGAAGGTTTCATTGGCACTAGCCGTCCTCCATTTCCTCAACTAAGTGACTTTTCTTCAAATTTGATGCTAGACTGACTGTTGCCAGGTTATTGGACAATTGCAGGCATTGCAGCTGAAACCCCATACCTGACATTCCCACATGTGGGCCGGAATCTTCCCAGCCCTGCGAGTGCGGGTTTGGAGGCGGGCCCGCTGTCAAAATGGCTTTGATTGGCAGTAGGCCGGGATCCCGCTCTGAACACACCTCCGTGTGAGTTTCTCAGCTGTCAGGTCTGTGTTCAGATCACAAACCCAACAGCAAGCGGCGGGACAGGTAATTAACATCATTAAAAGGTACTTAAATGCTAGTTAAGAGCCTTAAAAGCAGGTACTTACAATTTTACCAACCTTTTGATGGGTTTGCCATGCCTCGGAGAACACGCCAGGTAAGTGCAGTTGGATTCTCAGTGACTCTATTGATTTTGCTAGTTGACAGCTGTAGAGGTGGTATAAAAGCTACCATTTCACAGCTGTCCACTTTCCAATGTCAGAAGCTGAAGCCTTCATGTTTAGGAAGAGAGTTTTGAGCTGTATGCAGTTTGGAAATATTCACTGTGAACTCCTTGGAGCAACCTCTCACCATTGACAGGGTGATTCTGTCATCTCAACCTCACCTGCCATCTATTCCAGCAGCATCGGTGCCCTTGAAAAATCTCACCTTGGTTCTTAGAATCCCACCACAATCCCAACACTATCATCACTAAACACACCAGCATCACCAACAACAACGCCAACCTTCTCCGCAATCACCTGATGCTTCACAGGACACAAGGCATCAGCACCCGATCACATTGCTGCTTGGGAGGCCAGGGATGGCCTCACCATGGCCACATTTATTTCACTTCATGTTGTACACCCTGGCTGCCACATGATGCGCCAGGTTGGCACCACCCCACACCATCAACATAAAGCACCTTACAATATCCAACCCATTCCTTTCACACTCATCACCATTGTGGGGGTTACTGTTATGTCTCACCATTCACTACAACTCACTACGCCACTTCCAAAGATGCCCACAAGAACGCAAAGTGCAGAAAATAAAGATTTCAATGATTGACAACACATCAACATTAACTATACATGATCATTGGCTGAAGGACCCAAGTGCCCACCCTTGTATGTTGTTAGTTGGTATGACTGGTCAAGGATGAGGGTGAGTGTGAGGGGTGGCTAGTGAAATGGGGAACTGATAATGTAGATAGAGAGAGGGATGGGTGGAGATGCAAGGTAAGTTGGTGTGAGTAAGGATGTGCAGGGGTATAGTAGGGAAGGCAGAGTGATGGGGATGTGATGAATGGCACAGCAAGATGAGGTTGAGTGTGGCTTTGCAGTAACATTTCGTGATCTACTAAGATAATTGAAGGGTTTGCGCCACTTCAGCCTGGTCCCCCTGACCACATCCCTGCGTGTGCCCTCCCTGCGTGTGCAATGTGCAACCAGGCTGTGTTGGTGTCCTGGGGAGGTCCCTTCTGCCCATGGTAAGGGGAGAGAACCTCCCTGCGTGCTGTGATTCCCTCCATAAGCATCTGGAGGAAGTCATGGGAGAGCCTGGGTGCAGCCGTCCACCTCTGTGCAGTGTGTGTCAGTGTTTGCAGCACATTAATGCTGCAGAGCAATGACAGATCAACTATCAAAAGCAATGTGGGCATGGTCTCTTTATGGAAACCAGCTGATGAAGCGTAATCAAATGACGTCATCAGACCAGCTTTCCCTTAATTGGCTGGGAAGCCCGCAGAGCGGGCTTAACAAGCCCAATCATCAGAAGATTCGGGACACAGGGAGGCCTCGAATCAGAAGCAGACTTACCACACACCACCAACCCCAGCCGCTTCGATCCTGCCACGTGTGGCAAAATCGCAGACATGCTTTCCAGCAGGATCACTGGGTAATTGTCAGGAGAGGGAAACCTGGCTCATTTCTTTCTTCTTGCTCAAGGATACACCACAGTTTTTAACCAGGACAATAATTAATATTTCCCGAATGGCAGCAATCCCCAGTAACAAATATTTTCAGGTAATATTTATAATCTTCCCTTCCTGGTGTTAGCACCTGGTACCAGGACTACTCATTCAATTAGGGAAGCAGAACCATCTCTACCATGGATTTCTCCCATGGTTATTATCAGTGACACTCTGATTGGCCAACAACCTGTCCACTAACTGCCAAAACTCACCCAACTGAAGCAAAGTGAGTTATTCTGCAGCTTGATTTCACAGCCTTCTTGTATGGCGTTTAGCACTCAGTCTCCTCTCACACAAACAGGCCATGCAACTCACTGCATTTATTCCTGGCAGAGAATGCATGTTAAAGACTACTGTCTCTCTCTCTCTGAGTACAGGTATACACTAGTACCACATTTTGAGGCTACGTGTAATTATTCAATTCCATCCAACACAAAAATATAGCAAGTTCATATCCTGGCATAAAACTGTTCCTAAACGTCACTGTAGAAATCAAAAACAAAGTTTGCACAATGATGCTGTATTTCAGTCTGAAATCAATACTCCTGTGAGATGCTCAGAGGTTAAATATACCTTTGGGAGGTTTCCTTTTCTTTTTATAAGTGAGAATTCCACTGGAAGAAATCAGTAAAATTACCTCCAGATAATGTTCCAACTATGGAATTCCATGCACTTTATTCACTTCCCATCTCTTCCTCTTATATACACCCATGAAATTCCATTCACCAAGTACACTTCTCACTCTCAGTTATGCACAATTCCTGATCCCAGGCATAGAGTGTTACCCAGTTATTCTCATCACTCGCTATCACCAAACTTTGCCAGTCTGACACAAGCCAGGTACTTTCTTCCTCCCACTGTGTTTTACAAGGGATCATATTGTGTCACAAGCCCAGATTTTAACTCCCAGGAGTCACACGGCAAGACTGAGGTGGGCGATAAACTGATTGGACCCTACAGCATGAGGCCTGGGAGATCGGCCATTAGTTTCTGCCCCAACCCGGCAGGAAGCGCTAGCTGGCTGATGGGATCTAGTGATGTATTTGCTTCATGGGTTCTTTGCTTAAGAATTCATAGCAACACATTGCTATTAAGAACTAGTTGGTTTATTAACAAAGATTTAACAATCACACTGCACATTACCAGTTCATTCACTAGGCTCACAACTGTATACCTCATCATGGATGACCTAGACCCAACTGACTGGGGTTTTATTGAGTCTTGTGAACATGACAATCTAAGCCACTCACAATGCAATAACTCTACAAACCTGTGACCATACTCAAAAGTGCATACACTACCCCCGGCAGGCAGGTAAGTGCATAGGAGGGAGGGAGGGTGTGGGCCAGGGGTGCATCACAGTCAGGAATGGTGATGGAGGGCATTCTCCTGTGCCTCCTGGCCCACAAGGAAACCAAAAATAAATATATATATTTTTATTCAAGGTCTCCGTTGACCCTGGATCGGCTTGCCGCCAGCGTGGCCTGTTGGTGAAGACACAGCGGCTTGGGTCTCTTACGTTCTTATGTAGGCCTTGGACAAAAATTACAATTGAACCCCCATGACATCAGAGCCGATCTGCATATTTAAATCAGGTCTCTGCTGCTTTCCATCGGGTTTCCCGCATGCCTGCTAAAAACAGGTTCAAATTACTTTCTGTGGGATGGCAGCAGGATCGGAGGCCACAAGTTGCTGGCCCAATTTTTTAACTGGCCACCCAGTTTCTGCCAAGCGGGCAGAGTTCAAATCGGTCCTTGGATATCATTTTTTTAATAAGCCGCCTGTAGAAATCCTGACGCAACCATAACATATTTATGGTGATGTACTTGGGAGTGAGCCACATCAAGCATGTTGGTAGCAACAATGAGAGGCATGCATAAAATTCTCACAGCTAATAAAACAAGTAACTAGACAGAAATCAAATTACGACAACCAGCACAGTTTAAATATGGTAACTATCTATTACATCATTTAAACCTTGATTTTATTTCCCCCTGTGATTAAACAGCTCCTATAAACTGCTGTGGAAAGTGAAGCTTTAATTGAGGTAATAAGATACTTTCCATACTTAAACGGACTGTCATATACGTGGACTGATTAGAATCCTTTACATATAGGCATAGCATAAACATCAAGGCACTCACTCGCGCTCAATGCATCCATGTTTGCTGTCCAAACATTTCTCACAGTCCGCAAAGTTTTCCTTGTACCTGCTGTTTTTTCTGGAATCTCATGGTTCCTTTTCTCTCCATACACTTCAGCATTCACTGTTTCCTTGGAATCTCTGTCCAGGGCAGCTGGTGCCCTGAGCTAATCCTGTCTGAGAAGGTTATCATTCCCATGTGGCTGTTAATTGGTGTAATCACCTACTGGCTTTTACTGCAGGGGATGGGGGTTTAACCATTGTCTGAAGTGTGCAGCCCAGCTGCTAACTGACTGGAGCGTGCTGTCCCACAGAGCTCTTCGACAAGCACTGTTTTCTATTTTCTCTGGCATCCGCCTGCATGTGCTTGGCTGCTGGGTGCTGCAATCTTATTCGCACTTAGCTGTTTTCTTGCTCGTCACGTGCTGCTTAGAGGAGGTTCCCTATCCCTGCCCAGATACATGAGACGCTTTTACTTCTGCCGTTTATTTCCACTAATCACCCTCCCCTTTCTCTTGCTTCCTCCCATCTTACTTCAATCAGCAGCCAGCCTCTCAAGAAAAATACAGCTCGCCCACTTTAGATAAGAGGAAAAGCTACTTTATGGGCCACCCAGCTAAAGTCATTAGGAAGGCTGATCTGGGCAGTGAAATTGTTTATAACACACCCATTTAATGCTTCCTGCCTCGAGTTAATGGGAACATAAATAAAACAGGAAAAGAGTGCTTTGCTTTGGACAGCAAGGTCACACGCAGTGTTTACAAGACTGCATCTTATTTATTACTTAAAAAATCCCCAAACAAAAATAAGTTTTAAATTTCAGTAGCCCAAATTAAATAATTAAAAATATATATATTACATAGAATTACATCAAGTCCACAGCACAGAAACAGGCCATTCAGCCAACTGGTCTATGACGGCATTTATACTCCACACAAGCCTCCTCCGACTCCTCTTCATTTAACCCTATCAACATATCTTTTTATTCCTTTCTCCCTCACGTATTTATCTGGCTTCCCCTTAACAGAATAAAACTGCTTCACTCTCCTTATTTCTTCCTCATAAAAATGAAAACATTTTCATATTGCAAAGTGCAGTAGAGATATAGTAGGGGCCGGGTTTCGTGCTTTGCTCCATAGTGGTGCGAGTTGAGAAGTATGCAATTAGCACACACCTGATAGTTTTATGTGCTAGCCCTGTGTATCTTCCCAAACTTGGCTGAATGGGCAAGTGAATGACACGTCCCTCAGCTAGGTAGGAACGTACATGCCGCTGAAGGACACAACAACAACAACTTGCATTTATATACCGCCTTTAAAACGTCCCAAGGCATTTCACAGGAAACATTTGACACAAAGCCACGTAAGCAGATTTTAGGACAGGTGACCAAAAACATGGTCAAAGGGGTAGGTTTAAAGGAGCGACTTAAAGGAGGAAAGTGAGAGGTAGAGAAGTGGAGAGGTTTAGGGAGGGAATTCCAGAACTTAGGGCCTCGGCAGCTGAAGACACGGCCACCAATGGTGGAGCGAAGAAAATCAGGAATATATAAATGCCAGAATTGGAGGAGTGCAGTGATCTCGGACACAAGCAGTTCAAAGAGGCCCAGCTCTTTTTCTAGACATTGAGGAATGATACAACCTCATTATAATGCAGCCAAGTGTACAGCTAGTAATTGTTCCAATACCAATGGCATTTGCAGCAGCTCCTACTTGATTGGCTCTTTAATGGTTATCAAGATTGAAGAATTCCCTGTGGAGGGTTTAGCTATCCCATCCACAGGTCCATACAAGGACCACCTCAACAGTCGTTTTGTGGACTCAGCTATAGATATATGGCTGATGTTCAAGCCTAGTACCACATAGCTTGTGCTGTCAAAATTTGTCCCGCCCACCTACCAGTGACTCTCCTCCCAGCACACCACCTTAGACCCAGGTGGAGAGGATTGAGGTGCATTGTTCATAGAGATCATCACCAAGGGTATACTTTGCATTTTTAAACCAGTCCACTGCACGTTCAAGGAATTATTATCTGAGGGAGCCCAGTCACACTGATGGCCAAGATTAATCATTCTTCTATAGAACACATTCAACCAGATCATCAAAGTGAAGAAATCTACTCATTATTGCTTAATCCCAGAATGTCTAGCAGATATTGTCCCCTCCGCATGCTCTGAACATGTAGCTGCACAGGAAATGGTTTAAGCTGTCTCAGATCAATCAAGCAGGAGACTGGCTGGACACAACAGAACCAAAGGATGCGTTTTCACATTGTCATTCAGCAACATTACAGAAAATTCCTCAGGATCAATTCCTGGATTGCTGCAACACACAAGAGCTCGTTTGGTCTCATCTGTATTCCCCCTCCCCTGGGTTTTTATGAAACGCCTGCCTGTGGTTGCTGGGCATTTTCAGTTGTGCTAGCCACCCATAACTACTGACTGGCTGATGAGAGCTAAGTTGTTGAGAAACCCATCTAGACAGCTGTCCAAATGGTTCTCGTCACATTCAGAGAGCTTAGCTTCATCATTAGTGGCAAGAAGCCTTTATTTACAACCAACTGAGGAGATAACTTTTCTCGGCACATGATTTAAAAAGGGTAGTATCTCTTTGCCTCCAGGTCATTTTGAAGCCTTCCAGAAACTGACTTCCTCTTTTCACAGGGGCTTGGCGATTACTGCAATACTGTATCTTGGGAGTTCATTGGGGTGGTGTGCCACAGAGAAATGCAAGACATTGACTAGACGCTAGGCAGTTTCAGAGAGTGTGATGAGGGGTGTTCAGATAATTAAATTCTGAGTGCAAATCTCATAGATGCCGGACCTTCTCTCACCTCCTCACAATTTTCGGACCCTTCCTTAATCTTCGTGTAGACCTTGGACTTTTTTCCTCCTTTAACCGTCTCACAGATTTGAATTTTCTGAGAGTTCTCACAGACCTCAGAATGTTCTCCAACCTCCTTGTAGTAACCAGGTCCTCCGAGCTAAGTATTGTCTGAAAATGTGGAAATACTGCTCTCTATTCCCTTTAATATAAAATAAAAACTGGAGACTCAGCACCAACCCCAAGGGAAAGCTACTTGCCACTCCCTACCACTCCAAGAATGACCCTTTTATCTCTGTTCTGTCTTCTACTCTAATTCACTGTGCTTTGACATTAGCTAGCAAGACTTTTTGTGGAACCTTATCAAAATGCCTTGAAAATACATCTGAACATACAAACAATGACAGACAGGTAAAGACCCTCTGGTCCATCGAGCCTCTCACACACGATTGCGATACCTTGTGTATCACAATATTTACTCTCCATTCCATCCAAAACAATGTGCTCTCCTGGGAGAGGCAAAAAAAGTTAAAACATTCAAGCCAATTTGGCGGGAAAAAAAATCTGGAAAATTGCTGTCTGACCCATCTAGGCAATTGAAACTAGTTCAAGAGATCACACTGGCCCTGAATTCCCTGCAGCACTTATCTTCTGTAAGAGGCGATCTCCGCCCCAGCCAAAAACAGGTCCAGCTCTTGCTTGAAGGAATTCAGCGAATCAGTATTCATCGCATGAGACAGCAGCCTGTTACAGAGGTCCACTATTCTCTGGGAAAATAACCACCTCCTGACATCTAACCTAGATCTGGCCTTATACAAATTAAATTTGTGACCCCTGGTCCTCCCTAACCTATTTAATTGGAACAAACGGTCAACTGGAATACAATCTATTCCCTTCATTATCTTATGAACCTCAATCAGATCCCCCAAGTCTACGCTTCTCTAAAATGAAGAGTCCCAACTCTTTCAGCCTATCTTGATAACTAAGATGCTTTAAACTGGGAATTTGTTTAGTGGCCCTCCTCTGTACCCTTTCCAAAACCTCAGTATCACCCACCATGTGAGGAGACCAAAACTGGACACAGTATTCCAGGTGCGGCCTGACCAAGGTCTTGTACAAGAACAAAATAGTACACCTCGTCTTATATTCAATTGTCCTATGGATACACCCCAACACCCTATTTGCTCTAGCTATCACTTCACGGCATTGCGCATGTACCTTTAGAATGTCCAAATCTCTTCCTATATCCACCTTCTTTAATGCTGTTCCCTGAAGGGTGTATAAATGTTGAGCATTTTCCATGCCCACATGCAGAACATTGCACTTATCCAAGTTATACATCATTTTCCAGTTATGAGCCCAATCTTCCAACACATTAAGATCCGCCTGAAGCAGTCGAGCATTGTCTACAGTCCTAACACTCGCACAGATCTTGGTATCATCTGCAAATTTCATGTCCCCAACACCCACATCCAGATCATTAATAAAAATAGTAAAGACCAACGGTCCCAAACCGATCACTGCGGGACACCATGAGTGACTGGTCTCCAAACAGATCCAAATACAGCTATAACTACTTTTTGCCTATGTCCTGTCAGCTAGTTCTCAATCCAGCTCAATATATTACCACGAATACCAGAGGCTTCGATCTTATAGAGAAGCCTCTTGTATGGTACCTTATCAAAACCTTTTGGGAAAGCTAAGTAGGCCATGTCTACTGGGCTTCCCTCATCCACCAACTTAATAAATTCTTTAAAAAATATAATTAGATTTGTAATACATGACCTCATTTTTATGAAGCCATGTTGGGTGAACCCAATATGTCCCTCTCTATCCAAGCATTCATATATTGCATCACTAATGATTCCCTCAGGCATCTTACCTATTACTGATGTCAAACTAATGGGCCTATAGTTACCTGGGTCCATCTTGTCACTTTTTCTTAAAGATGGGAACTACATTAGCCTCCTTCCCGTCTATGGGAACTATTCCAGAGTGCAGTGAGTTATTAAAAATACAGGCTAGAGGCTTGCACAGCACATAGAAACATAGAAATATAGGTGCAGGAGTAGGCCATTCGGCCCTTCGAGCCTGCACCACCATTCGATAAGATCATGGCTGATCATTCACCTCAGAACCCCTTTCCTGCTTTCTCTCCATACCCCTTGATCCCTTTAGCCATAAGGGCAATATCTAACTCCCTCTTGAATATATCCAATGAACTGGCATCAACAACTCTCTGCGGTAGGGAATTCCACAGGTTAACAACTCTCTGAGTGAAGAAGTTTCTCCTCATCTCAGTCCTAAATGGCTTACCCCTTATCCTTAGACTTTGTCCTCTGGTTCTGGACTTCCCCAACATCGGGAAAATTCTTCCTGCATCTAACCTGTCTCCTTGATGAACCTCGGGTTGCTATCAACCAGCCCAGATGCTCTATTTTCAAGTAATATATACAAACACATAGAAGGTTCAGCAGGCCATTCAGCCCAACCAGTCTGTGTCGGTGTTTACACTCCATACAAACAAATAGTTCTAATCACATTCACCAAACCTGTTCCCATATCCCTGCAACCTTCAAAAAAATCTAAGAAATCAAAAGTCAAAGAGTTTAGTTAGACATAATATACATTTCACAAAACCATGTTGACTTTTATTAGCTTATACTTTTCAACATATTCATTTAATCTGTTCCTACTAATCGATTTTAACAATTTGCTCATAAAACACACTGACTGTATTTATTTGTTTCTTTATCTTCTTTTGAATCAAGGTGTTACAGTTGCCTCCTTCAAATCTTCCCACAATATCCTCAAATCCAAAGAAGTTTGGAAGATCATGTTTAATGTAACCCCAATTTAGATTTATTTAAATACCATCAGGTGGAAGCCAGCTAAACCTGGATACTGTATATGTCTGGTTTCAATCCCATTACTTTGTTTATGCTGATACCTTTAGGTTCCTCCCTTTCACTAATCTCTAGTTTTTCCTGTACCTCTGGTATCATATACTCCTTCTCCACAGTATCATACTCTTTCTCCACCATGAAGACCAAAGTAAATATACAGCTCATAATTCTGTGTGTCCTCATCCTTTACTTTTGCCATATCTTAATCAGTTTTTAACTGGACTTCCTCCTTTTATTGGTGAAGCAATTTTGCTATTACCCTTGATACTACAACTAGGTTTCTCCCCATCACAAATCTCTAGTCTTCCCTGTATCTTTGATATTGTAGCCTCCTCTACTGCAAAGCACAAAGCAAAATATTAATTTAGCAATTCTGCTATAACTGGGTTGGACAGGGTAGGTGTGGAGAGAATGTTTCCACTTGTGGGAAAACCTAAAACTAGGGGCCATAAGTACACGATAGTTGCTAATAAATCCAATAGGTAAATAAGGAGGAATGTATTTACTCAGAGAGTGGTTAGAATGTGGAACTCACTACCACAGGAAGTAGTTGGGGCAAAAAGCTTGGATGCCTTCAAAAGGAAACTAGACAAATACATGAGAGAGAAGGGAATACAAAATATGCTGAAAGGCTGAGGTGAGGTAGATGGGAAGACTTGTATAAACAGCAGCACAGACTATTTGGGCCAGATGGCCTATTTCTGTGCTGTTATGTTCTATGTAATTCAATGGGCTCAATTTTGCCCAAAGCCGTTTTTTGCAGTATTGCCAGAGTTATGCCCGTTTTTCTAGGCCACAACTGCTCCAAAAATAATTGTGCCAAGTTTCCCAGCTCTAGTTTTTTTAAATTGGCATTGCGCAGCCTGTCCTGTAGCTTCGGGGGGTGGAACCTAATGTCTACGGCAAAAAAATGATGCTGCCCCTTCTGCACATGTGCAGTACAGCTCTCGGTCTGCAATCAGCCATCTTTAAAGAGCCAGTTGTGTGTGTGAGAACTTTGAATGCCATGTGAGAACTTTAATTACCATTGGAAAAATCGGAGCTGCAATACAATATGCAATGTGACTCAAGGACCAAGAATTTCTCACAAGAGGAAGTGGAGGCATTAGTTACAGTAATTGAGGCCAGGTGGCATGAGCTGGACACCAGCAGAGGTTGCATAAAAGTTTCACCAAAAGAAATGAAGAAACACTGGAACCAACTTGCAGAAGATTACTGTGCAATGGTGACCACCCCGAGGTCTGGAGGCCAGTGCAAAAAGAAGTGGCAGGACCTTGGTCAAGTAGTTAGTGTAAATAATATTTTCATTTATTCAATGGAATTGCAATTGTAAATGTGACCATCTGTATATGTCCCACCCAGCAGAAAGACACCCTTCTAAAAAGTTATATTTTCATCTTTGCAGAGGCAGGTGGCACACAACAAAAGGGAAAAAACTCGAACAGGAGGAGGCCCAGCAAATCTGCAGCCACTGACACACTTGGAAGACAGGGTCATTGCTTTGATGGGTCCTGCCTGGAAAAAAGCAATCAGTGCAGGTTTCTCTATAAATCGAAGGCTGATTCTGTTCATGCCATGTTGATCTTACAAATTGTACTTCTTGAAATGCTGGAATTAAGCAATGGCCACCCAATTTCCCTGTCTTACAAAGAGATCTCTCTTTCAACTATCAGGCTAGATTCTGTACCAGACCTCAACAGGCATTTTGGTTGATGTTAAAAGACAATTCTCAACTCAGAGATTATTGTCACAGGTAATTAACATCCTATTAGTATCACAGAAGCGGTCAACAAATTGTGCATACAACTTCAAATGGAAGGAATTTGTCCAGTGGTGTTTGCCTATGAAGGCAAATAGTATGTTGGCCTTCATAGCTAGGGGATTTGAATATAGGAGCAGGGAAGTCTTACTGCAGTTGTACAGGGCCTTAGTGAGACCTCACCTGGAATATTGTGTTCAGTTTTGGTCTCCTAATCTGAGGAAGGACGTTCTTGCTATTGAGGGAGTGCAGCGAAGGTTCACCAGACTGATTCCAGGGATGGCTGGACTGACATACGAGGAGAGACAGGATCAACTGGGCCTTTATACACTGGAGTTTCGAAGGGTGAGAGGGGATCTCATAGAAACGTATAAGATTCTGACGGGACTGTACAGGTTAGATGCGGTAAGAATGTTCCCGGTGTTGGGAAAGTCCAGAACCAGGGGACATAGTCTTAGGATAAGGGGTAGGCCATTTAGGACTGAGATGAGGAGAAACTTCTTCACTCAGAGAGTTGTTAACCTGTGGAATTCCCTGCCGCAGAGAGTTGTTGATGCCAGTTCATTGGATATATTCAAGAGGGAGTTAGATATGACCCTTACGGCTAAAGGGATCAAGGGGTATGGAAGAAAACAGGAAAGGGGTACTGAGGAAATGATCAGCCATGATCTTATTGAATGGTGGTGCAGGCTCGAAGGGCCGAATGGCCTACTCCTGCACCTATTTTTCTATGTTTCTATGTTTCAAAGGACCTGAATCCCCTCACTTGTTAGATTCAGCAACTCCACACAGTATCTACAATACTGAGACCTCACTTCGATTATGTGGAAATTCATTAAATTCCTTATGAGCTTGTAAGCATCATCATCATAGGCAGTCCCTCATTTCAAGGATGACTTGCTTCCACGCCAAAAAAGGATGAGTTCACAGATGTTTCAATGAAGGATCTGATATTCCAGAACCTGAACTACATCCTGAAGGGTGGAAGATGCCTGCGCGTAGATTTTTTTAACGTGGGGTGGCCGTTGCACACCAGCCACCACACGGGATTGACAGAGCTAGGTCTTGTTCCAGTGGCAAGGGTTAACCAAGACGACTGGAGACCTGCTCTGCTGTACGGACCTAGTGCGCACACATATTGCAGTGTTGGCTGGCCCGTGCTGCCCCTGGGCCCCGAACTCACGCCTCTCCTGGGCCCTGATTACATCCCTCCACAGTCTCGCCGCTCCTGTTGCATCTGCCCACGTGCAGTGGGGAAGCCAAAGCTACACTGCTCCAGCAGTTGTGCTGTTCCATGCACTACCTTATTCAGCAGTAATTACTAGTTACAATGAAACATATTTAGCATTCAAAGCCAAGGTAGGCAGGCACCTGATGCACGAACATGCTGCTTCATAAAGTGGCAGCACTGATGACCGACTACCCACGCCACTATACATCAAAGAAAGACACAGACTTGCATTTCCACAGCGCCCCCCATAACCTCAAGACATCCCAAAGAGCCCCACAGCCAATGAAGCACTTCCCGAAGTGCAGCTACCGCTGCAATGCAGCACACGTGGCAGCCAACCTGCGCACATCAACCTCCCACAAACAGCAATGCGACACTAACCGGACAATCTGTTTTTTTTAGTGATGCTGATTGAGGGACAAACACCGACCTCAGAACACCGGCGATAACCGCCCCCCCGCTCCTCCCTGGAACATCACCATGGGATCCTCCGCATCCACCTGAGAGGGCAGATGGGGCCCCGATCCAATGCCCCAAATGAAAAACTGCAACCCCGGCAGTGCGGCGCTCCCCCAGCACTGCCCCCCTGAGAGTGCAGCGCCCCTCCAGCACCGCACCTCAGGCAGTGCGGCGCCCCCCCAGCACCGTGCCCCTGAGAGTGTGGCGCTCCCTCAGCACCGCCCCTCCGACAGTACGGCGCCCCCCCCCCCCAGCACCGCCCCTCTGACAGTTCAGCGCCCCCTCAGCACCGCCTCCCCAACAGCGCGGTGCCCCCCCAGCACCACCCCTCCGACAGTGCAGCGCCCCCCCCCAGCACCGCGCCCCCCCGACAGTGCAGCGCTCCCCCACCTATGTGTAACATGAAATACGGACATGCAAGATGGTGTTCCTGATAGTCTTAGTTTCGCATGGCGAATTAGCAAGGTACAGTCGTATCATACTATTTCCTAATTATATGGTATTGCCATGTTCTGAAAGAGGCAATCTTTCTTTATTCAATATTTCCAATACTTGTTTTGTTTGTTGATAACGATCTTCACCACAGTTCACAGTATAACTACCGATTCTCGATAGTGTGGCATATTGGGTATATGGTATTACAACATAAACTGTTATATTTTTAACTGCTGCAAAGGTACATTTATGTAGCTTATATAACAAACAAGTACAGAGATCCACACCACTTACCTTCTACTGTGCACTCCGCAACAACGTTAAATTAATTCACTTTGAGTACTTAGGATGGGTTTGCAGGAATCATGATTGCTGGATAACAAATTCTGTAGACACTTCACTGTACATTTTGTAAAAATATAATACTTTGTTTTGATGCAGATGCATTAAGGAATGCTGTTATCTTCATATGACAGTCAGACCCAGAAAATAAGGAAGAAAAAGTCCGACAGCAGAAACTAGAGTCAGCGGTTTACATCTAGGTGTGCTGTACGTGGACACTTATGAATAGCTATAAGCTAACCTGGCGAAACTAGCTGAAACTTGTTCAGAATACAATATGAAAATAAGTCTCATTGATTATGCACCTCAAGATAGGCAAGCTGTTAAATGTTCATTGTGGGGAATACCATTAGAACGTATTAATGGCTTCAGCCTCAACAAGGCAAGAGCACTGAATAAAGAAATAGGTACAAGAACAGAAATGTACACAAGAAACCAACAGTGATCCTGTGACAAATATATAAAATAAGACCCATTTCATGAGCTCTTGTGAAGAGGTTCTATAAGTTCTTTTCATTTCAGAATGGGTTTGTGTTTTTTTTCTCATATGGGCCAAAGGAGTAAGGTTGCAGATCAGTCATGATCTCATTGTATGGCGGAACAGGCTCGAGGGGCTGAATGGCCTACTTCTGTTCCTATGTTCCACACAGTATTGTCAATGCTGGATATTTTGTAATCATGTGGGAGTTATCTCTCAGGAATTGTTTTGGATATGTCAGGGTAAATTTTGTAAATGCATGTTCCCCATGCACAAAGCCTTGACCACTGAGATAGCAGGTCAAGAAATATTGGATTGCCCACCTGTAATAGATGGAAAATTGTGTGAGCCGTGCCTGACATTTCCGAACATGCACTCTCAGCAAATGAGGCTCAATCCCATGTCTTCAAAGTCTTAACTATAAAATGTAATTATATAAACAGATGTTCTCGTTAAAGAATAAGAAGTGTAATCTCTGTCCTCCCTGCGGTCATGAAAGATAGCCCTGCCGAATTGGGTCAGCCCTTCAATGGATAAAGACGATAGCTCAGTAGTAGCTCAGTGTCATCATCATAGGTGGTCCCTCGAACGAGGATGACTTTCTTCCACAAGTTCACAGAGGTTTCAATGAAGGACCCGATGTTCCAATCCTGAACTCCAATTGAGGGGTTGAAATTGCCTGTGCGTGAATTTTTTTTAACTTGTAGTGACCGTTGCACACCAGCCACCACACGGGCTTGACAGAGCTAGGTCTTAGTCCAGTGGCAAGGATTAACCAAGACGACTGGAGACCTGCTCTGCTGCAGTGTAACCTTAGTTCTGCTCCCCTGGTGTTTTGAAGAAATTGCCACTAATGGTGTTGAGACCAATTGCAGCACAACAACTGCTATTCCTTTTTACTCAGCACAGTGCTTAGTGCTACATCAGGCAGTACCTTTATCCACTATACTATCAGAGGAACCACAATCCAAGGACACTAATAATATTCCAGCAGTGGATAGTCAAGGGGCTATAGGGGGGAAGGAACTTAACACAATCACAATCACTAAGGAGGTGGTATTCAGCAAGATAATGGGACAAAAGGTGGATAAATCCCTGGACCTGATGGCTTGCATCCTATGGTATTAAGAGAAGTAGCGACAGGGATAGTGGATGCATTGGTTGTAATTTACCAAAATTCCCTGGATTCTGGGGGGTCCCAGCAGATTGGAAAACTGCAAATGTAATGCCCCTTTTAAAAAAGGAGGCAGACAAAAAGCAGGAAACTATAGACCAGTTCGCCTAACATCTGTGGTTGGAAAGATGTTGGAGTCCATTATTAAAGAAGCAGTAGCAGGACATTTGGAAAAGCAAAATTCGGTCAGGCAGAGTCAGCATGGATTTATGAAGGGGAAGTCATGTTTGACAAATTTGCTAGAATTCTTTGAGGATGTAACAAACAGGGTGGATAAAGGGGAACCAGTGGATGTAGTGTATTTGGACTTCCAGATGGCATTTGAGAAGGTGCCACATAAAAGGTTACTGCACAAGATAAAAGATCACAGAGTTGGGGGTAATATATTAGGATGGATAGAGGATTGGCTAACGAACAGAAAACAGAGAGTAGGGATAAATTGTTCATTCTCGGGTTGGCAATCAGTAACCAATGGGGCGCCGCAGGGATCAGTGCTGGGACCCCAACTATTTACAATCTATATGAACGACTTGGAAGAAGGGACCGAGTGTAACGTAGTCAAGTTGCCGACGATACAAAGATGGGAGGAAAAGCAATGAGTGAGGAGGAGACACAAAATCTGCAAAAGGACATAGACAGGCTAATTGAGTGGGCAAAAATTTGGCAGATGGAGTATAATGTTGGAAAGTGTGAGGTCATGCACTTTGGCAGAAAAAATCAAAGAGCAAAGTTATTATTTAAATGGAGAAAGATTGCAAAGTGCTGCAGTACAGCGTCCTGGGGGTACTTGTGCATCAAACACAAAAGGTTAGTATGCAGGTACAGCAAGTGATCAGGAAGGCCAATGGAACCTTGGCCTTTATTGCAAATGGAATGGAGTATAAAAGCAGGGAAGTCTTGCTACAGTTGTATAGGGTATTGGTGAGGTCACACCTGGAATACTGCATACAGTTTTGGTTTACATATTTAAGAAAGGATATACTTGCTTTGGAGATAGTTCAGAGAAGGTTCACAAGGTTGATTCCAGAGATGAGGGGTTGACTTATGAGGAAAGGTTGAGTAGGTTGGGCCTCTACTCATTGGAATTCAGAAGAATGAGAGATGATCTTATCAAAATGAATAAGATTATGAAGGGGCTTGACAAGCTGGATACGGAGAGGATGTTTCCACTGTTGGGGGAGTTTAGAACTAGAGGGCATGATCTTAGAATAAGGGGCCGCCCATTTAAAACTAAGATGAGGAGAAATTTCTTCTCTCAGAGGGTTGTGGATCTGTGGAATTCGCTGCCTCAGAGAGCAGTGGAAGCTGGGACATTGAATAAATTTAAGACAGAAATAGACAGTTTCTTGAACGATAAGGTAATAAGGGGTTATGGGGAGCGGGCAGGGAAGTGGAGCTGAGTCCATGATCAGATCAGCCATGATCGTATTAAAATGGTGGAGCAGGCTCGAGGGGCTGTATGGCCTTCTCCTGCTCCTATTTCTTATGTTCTTATGTTCTAATCCCAGTCTAAAATCACTGGGCAGTTGCTGAATCTAATTTCTACCTTCACTATTAATGATAGAGCTGTAAGTAATTTTGTGCAACCGTGGCACAGCTTTCTTATTCTGTTACACAGCACAACATGATCTAAAATGCTGGAAAAACGCAGCGGCTCAGTCAGAATTTGCTAAGGGAAAATACAGCTTATTGCATTTCAGGAGTGTACCCTTCGTCAGACTATTTCAGATTTTCACTGTTTGCTGTTTCTCCTTTTTATTTTTGGACTTGTAATTATCTGCAGCTCCACATGCTCTGACCTGGAGCGTTAGGTAAGCCTGCCCTGAAGCTTGACAAGTGTAGAGCCATTGGGGGAGATTTTTGTTTAGGGCCATTTTCTCTCATGTCCTTGTCTAATTTCCTTTTGAAATCACCCAAATCATTTGCCTCAATGTATGCACCTTTTAGTGGGATAGTTATAAGCACTGGGTAGCCAGGCTGATATTTCAGCCCCCTAAACAATGGGCAGTGGTGGTGCCCTTCTATAGGTGAGGCTACTAACCCATCACATAGCAGGGGCTAAGACTGGGATTTTCCTGGTCTGTCTGGAGCCATCAGAGTCTGGTCTCTACTTTTCAACTAATTCTACAATTTCCATTGAGAATAATGGATAGTTGTGAAGCGTTAAAAGGTAATGGCTCTGAACCTGCCGGGTCCGGACAGACCCCGCGAGGCCTCGTAAAAGCCGGTTTTCAGCGTACAATGCGCATGCGCCGAAAACCAGCTTTTCCGATCTGTCAATATATCTCTTGACAAATCTTCCGCATCCCCGCAGGAAGGACATAAGATTGGGCTATTTGCTCATCTCTTGCCCAGCGAATGTCCTTCAAATTCTTGCACCTGGTAAAAGCAAGCACATAGCCTACTTTTACCAGCGTAAGAGTTTTAAAACATATAAAAATAAAATTTAAATATACATTTTTATAGTTAAAAACCCTGTCCACTAAGGTAAGTTTATTTTAAACCCTATTAAAACACATTTTTTTTTAAATCCAAAAAATATTTTTTTTCTCTAAAACATTTCGTTCACTTTAATTTCAATTCATTTTAAATATGTGAGGTGGTTTTTTAAATTTATTGTGTTGTGTTTGGGTGTTTTAGTGGGTATTCTCATTGATAGTAATAGGAACTCGGAGTTCCCATTACTATTAATGAGAATATTGTACCGTGATTGGTTGTCCAGGCCCATGTGACTGCAGCTTCTCTTTCCATATCTCCAAGACATGAAGGCGCTGTGAAGTGGGAAAGGAAGGCCTCCAACCGGAATCCAAGGCGCCTCTGGTACCACCAGTACTTTCGTAGAAAAATTAAAGGTTGGAGGCGTTCGTCCGAAGGAAGCCTCCAACCGGAATTTCCGGGCCAATATTTTAATTTGGGAGCATGGACAATATCATGAACCATGAGAATAAGTCACCTGGTAATAGGAATTTATTTTATGATGTAGAACTTAAGTAACACATTCCACATATTGCTATCTATGTAGTCTTAACAAAGTACTATATAGGGGGTATGATTAAGAAGTTTGCAGATGATACAAAAATCAGCTGTGTGGTTAATAATGGAGAAGAAAGCTGTGGACTGCAGGAAGATATCAATTAACTGGTCAGGTGGGCAGAACAGTGACAAATTGAATTTAATCCAGAGAAGTGTGAGGTAATGCATTTGGGGAGGGCTAACAAGGAAAGGGAATTCACATTAAATGGAGAAGTGTAGAGGAACAAAGGGACCTGGAAGTGCTTATCCACAGATCCCTGAAGGTAGTAGACCACGTCAATAAGGTGGTTAAGAAGGCATAAGGAATGCTTGCCTTTATTAGCTGAGGCATAGAATATAAGAGCAGGGGTTATGCTTGAACTGTATAAAACACTGGTTAGGCCACAGGTGGAATACTGTGTGCAGTTCTGGTCACCGCATTACAGGAAGGACATGTTTGCACTGGAGAGGGTATAGAGGAGATATACGAGGATGTTGCCGGGAATGGTGAATCTTAGCTATGAGGACAGATTGGATAGGCTGGGTTTGTTTTCCTTGGAACAAAGGAGGCTGAGGGGAGACCTCATTGAGATGTATAAAATTATGAAGGGCCTAGATATAGTGGATAGAAACGGCCTATTTCCCTTAGCAGAGGGGTCAACAACCAGGGGGCATAAATTTAAATAATTTGGTAGAAGGTTTAGAGGGGATGTGAGGGGAAGTTTCTTCATGCAGAGGGTTGTGGGAGTCTGGATCTCACTGCCTGAAAGGGTGGTAGAGGCAGAAACCTTCACCACATTTAAAAAGTACTTGGATGTGCACTGGAAGTGCCATAACCTGCAGGGCTATAGACCTAGAGCTGATAAGTGGGATTAGTCTGGACACACTGGGCCGAAATGGCCTGCTTCCTTGCTGTAAACGTCTATGTTTCTATAGTCACTTTGAGGCTAGGATAACACAGAAAAAGAAAAGAAAATCATAATGATGGTATTTAACATGCAAATTGTGCTTGGCCTCAGAGTTCTAGGAGCTCGCAGCTGTAGTAAGGTTAGTTTCTGTGACACTAATAGCAACAATTTTTCAAATGTGCACTTCCAGCAGGGAGCCTCGCCCACCAGGAGAGCATAGCGGAAGCAACACACATGCTTTACACAATTTTCCAGCTAATATAATGAAATGACAGAAAATTGTGGGGACTACATCCATGGTTTCCTGATATGCTTTCCTGGTGGGCAAGACTCCCCATCAAGGAGCATGATTTTGTAAGATTGGCCTTCAAAATATAGAACAGATGTCACATCTAGAAATACAAAGATATAATCCTGCCAGCTAGCTGCCTCTCTGTGCAATTAGGGGGCGGGCAGATCATCTTCACAGAGCGCACTCTCCTAGGAACTCTACGAATAGATGGCAGTACTTGAAACTCTGACACTGAGCACTTTGAAACTCTGCACATTATGGTCTGCATGATGAGGCCTGTGTGGAGGTGACAAAATGGTTTACATCTGTGCCTGGCTACATCCATTACAAACTAGGAAGCAAAAACACAGCACTAAAGCAACAGACTGCTCCAAATTTTCCGAGTTCAGGCACACATAGAAATTTCTCTATGCAGAAAAAGTGGGAAAATGATGCAGGTCTGGCCTTAAGATTGATTACTGAACCTCCTTTAACCCGCCCATTAAATTGACCCACATATATAGCTCGCATGTGAAGACAGAATAACTCTTTTAAGTTTGCTGTGACCAGAAGGGCTACTGGTATTTTACTACTCTCTTATATTCGAGGAAATACGGTAACTCTTCCCGTTTGTTGAAAGAAAACAGCCAGGTACTACAAAATTCCACAACTATGCTGTCATCATACAGGAGCCTACATAATAAATATCCATTGCAATACAAGCCTAGACCTCCCTGATCACGCAGAAAAATAGCAGTTTGCTTCATCGGGGGAAACAGAGAAATCTGTTTCAGCAAACCAGGCCACTGAAAACAAATACTCTCAAAGTGAAGAAAGTATTTTCATAAGATGTGCTCTGCAGCACGATGTGCGAATGTGACACTATCCGTCCGTGTATCGCTTCCTGTTCTTTGAGCTCTGCAAAATATTTAACACAGTGGCACACCTAGCTCCACCAATGGCTTCACAGGTCCCTACAACACATGATGCTCAAAGATTGTCTCTGTTAAACCCTGTACGCGCCTGTTCATGGGGTGAAATGGATTTCTGCTGAGTGTGCGTTCCGTTCACATCATTTCAATGTGCTCCCAAGTTCAAGCATGCATTACATGATCGCCTTTATGCCCACAGATGATGGCCATCCAAGGTTAACAGTGAGCTGTATACAGGAGTGAGTTCAACGGGCTGAATAAGGTGGTTCAGTGATCAATCTTCAGGCATCATTTTCCATTAGTTTTTCTTTGTTTTTATTTCCTCACTACTGCTTACATTTACCAGAGCCTTTGTGACAATTATTCTGCTGCTTATATAGTTTTGTCACAGAGCTCTATATAGTCCCATATATCTGAGCTTTTTGGAGGAAGTAGAGGACCAATGGAGGGATGCCAGGCAGATCAGACTGCACCAGCCAAGTTGTGTGCCTACCTACATCTACAGACCCACATCTACAGACACAGGTCCACATAATTCCTGTTTTGTGAATGGTAGGTCATATCTAACTAACCTAATATCGTGATTTTAAACTACCCAGTCAAATGTGCTACAGGCCAAGCTCTTCGGAGAAGCTTTACATATGCTAGTAACCTATTCAAATTATAGGGAGGGAATCCTGCCATAAAAGTTCGTGAAGCCTGCCCCGATCTGCTAGCACAGGTATGCCTGAATCATGAGCTACCTCATCCCCACTTTTTTCATTCTTGCAAAATTGAGGCTTGGACCTCACAACATCAGTCCTCCATCAGTGCCAGTTTGGCTCAGTGGTAACGCTCCTGCCTCTGACTCAGAAGGTTATGAAGTCAAACTCGACTCCAGGGCTTGGGCCCACAATCTGGGCTGACAGATCAGTGCAATACTGAGGGTGTGCTCCATTGTTGGAGGTGCTAGCTTTAAAATGAGACTTTAAAATCGAGATCCCATCTCACGGTCAGGTGAATGTAAAAACTCCACTGGCACTATTCTAAGAAGAGCAGGTAATTCTCCTGGGGTCCAAGCCAACATCGATCCTTCAACCTACGCCACCAAAAACAAATGATCTGGTGCTTTTTGAGGGACCTTACTCCACACTAATTGACTGCCATGTCTGCCGACAAAACAGCAGTGACTACACTGATTTCAAGATGGTGAAAATGCAATGGCTGAAGTAGATTTAGGAAAGCCTTTGACAAGATACCACTTTTCAGATGACAATGTAATTTAATAAATTCCGAAATTAATAAGTGGAAACAGTTTTGCCGTCCTTTAATGTGGACTTGCTCTGCTGAGATTGGCTTTGTGTTTTCTCTTCTGACACAGAAGTGTTCCTTGTATTCATGCCAATGTGGCCCAATATTTATCACTCCCGCCTGAGTTAGAAGGTCATTGGTTCAAGCCCTAATCCAGGGGCTTGAGCACATAATCCAGGCTGACACTACAGTGCAGTACTGAGGGAGTGCTGCACGGTCAGAAGTGCCGTTTTACAGATAAGGGGGGCCGAAGTTGCCCTGTTTTGCACCTCCCGTTAGCGCCGCCGGGGGACTCCCGCGAAATTACGTGGAAGTTAGTGGAGGTGCTGACACGGTAGCACCGTGCCCCACTAGCAGTGCCCCAGGCCATCGCGCAACCCGCAGTGATGTCATTGGCATGCACGGCAACCCCTTAGCGTCCCTTGGAAACCCCTTTCCACCCTGCGGCAAAAAATTGCCTAGCAGCCTGCGAGGCTGCTGCGAGCGACGTCAGCGCTGTCCTCGCCGGTCGTGAACCGGGTTGTCATCCGCTCACAGGCAGTAGTTAAAGGGGAGGTGGGAAGCGCTCTGCACCGCCATTTTGAATGTTTGGCCGATTCAGTCAGCCCATCTTGGTCTTCCGTTTGGGTGCTTAGCTGTGGCGTCGGCATCACGCCGCCCTGGTGGAGGCCATCAGAGGCCGTGCAGAGTATGCAGCGGCCCTCCCCTTTAATGGAAGGGGAGCGGCATTGAAACGGGTCAGTGCTATGCAGAGCAGCTGTATAGCGCTGGTGAATACGCCCGGGTAGCGCCCCCAAACCCGCCCCGACAGGTCGTAGAGCGTGCGACATTGCGCTCCACTTCCTGCGAGGGGCGGTAACCGCAATTCCGTGGCCGGGACGGGCCTTCCGCGCCAGGCGCAGGAAATCCCGGCCCGACTCAGTTACCACCCCCAAACGGGGCACGAGGGAATTTCACCCCCAAGATGTTAAACCATGTCTGCCCTCTCAGGTGGACATGAAATATCCCATTGCACTATTTCGAAGAAAAGCAGGGCAGTTCTCCAGTGTCCTGGCCAATATTTATCCCTCAACCAATATCAGTTAAAAACAGATTATCTGATCATGATCACATTTCTGTTCGTGGGACCTTACTGTGCGCATATTGGCTGCCGTGTTTCCTATATTAACCTTGTGACTGCACTGGTTATTGGCTCATTGGCTGAAAGCACTTTGGGACGCCCTGAGGTCATGAAAGGTACTATATAAATGCAAATCTTTTGTAATACAAGCACACTGCAATTTACATCAGCTGCACAACTGACATGTATAGATTAAATGAGCTATTTTCATACTTGGTGCTGTCAGCCTGATGGAGCCTTGTAGCACGGGTCTGAATTTCCAAAACGTGTTTCTGAACATGTTATGTTTTTTTTCTAAGATTCCTAATCCTAGAGATTATGATCACAATGTACACACAGAAGCTGGTGTGAATATGAAAAATGAAGAGCAAAATAGTAATGGTGGCTCTCAGGATAGGAACAAGTGACAGATATAGGTTTAAGGAGTGTATTACTGTACGGGACTGTGCTTTCGATGTAAAGCGACCTCTTTGTTTAATTAATTTTAATACAGGACATTTCTGCAGTGTTTATAGGGTGGAACCACCTCAAGCAGAAGCAGAAATAGGCTTTTCTGCTGGTGCTCAGGAATCTGCTCATTTATATTGAGGGCTAGATTCCACATGCCAGCAGCAACAAACAGCTATGCTTGTAAAAACTGGTACAACCACAATTGTCTGAGAGCTGGAAATATATTTTCTGGCTACCGGACCTTTCTCGAAAGGCGGGGAAGGAAATCGCACCAGCAGTCCGCACAGGTGAGCTCAACATTCAGCCAACCCAATCCAAGATAAACTGCACCTGGAGTCGGAGCTTGCATCGCTACCCCAGTATCCCTGTTTCCAAAGGTACTGGAGAAAAACTGCCACCTCTTTAGGTGTTTGTGGTGCTTCTTTGGCACTTAAACAGGCAGCAGCACCATAGCATTTGCTTGTCCATGCCATTGCCACAGACAGGCCTGGTGTCAGCAACAGTGCAGTAAAGTCATTGCACCAACTCTCTTCCCCTGTATCCACATGCCCTCCACATCATTACAAACAAAAATGACACACAATTCGAATGGTTCATTTCCTTTACTAGGCAAAAATAAATTGAAAAGTTTAGAAATATTTTATCAAGAAAATACTGCCACTTTAAATTAATGGTCTCATGGGAAACCACAGGGTGGAAATTAGTTAGGGTGCATTGCAAGGGTGCACAAGAAGCCAGAGGCCCAAGGCTCACCAAAAATTGGACCTCGGGCCTCATTTTAATAATAGAGGCGAGCTCCCAGTGCCTGTGTCGCCTCCAGAGGCAGCTTGCCCAACGTCAGAGATTGCATTTGGACCTCTTGCCTCGCCAGCAGTGGCCCTCAGGTAAGTCTGGAGCGGGTGGGGAAATGCAGGGATGCTGAGCAGTAGTGTTGTGGTGCCAGGAAAGACACACTTACTCCATAAGAGGGAAGTAAATAAAACTTTCCCTACCATTTCTTCGGTGGTCTCCATCGGTCCTTTTCAGGAATCATCATCATAGGCAGTCCCTCAAAATCGAGGAAGACTTGCTTCCACTCTAAAAGTGAGTTCTCAGGTGGCTGTGCAGTCCAATACAGGAATTACAGTCTCTGTCACAGGTGGGGCAGACAGTCGTGAAGGAACGGGTGGGTGGGGAGTCTGGTTTGCCGCACGCTCCTTCCACTGCCTGCACTTGTTTTCTGCCTGCTCTCGGCAACAAGATTCGAGGTGCTCGGCGCCCTCCTGGATGCTCTTCCTCTAGTTAGGGCGGTCTTTGGCCAAGGATTCCCAGGAGCCGGTGGGGATGTTGCATTTTATCAAGGAGGCTTTGAGGGTATCCTTGAAACGTTACCTCTGCCCACCTTGGGGCTCGCTTGCCGTTTAGGAGTTCCGAGTAGAGCGCTTGCTTTGGGAGTCTTGTGTCAGGCATGCGAACAATGTGGCCCACCCAACGGAGCTGGTCTAGTGTGGTCAGTGCTTCGATGCTGGGGATGTTGGTCTGATCGAGAACACTGACGTTGGTGCGTTTGTCCTCCCAGGGGATTTTAAAAATTAGCACCATTGTTTAATTGCAAAAGCCACTGCTTTACTTGACAGACCACATCATTGGCTACAGAATTATATAAACTCTCTAAGAGAAGATTCCAAACACTGTAACTATTAGGTTCAAAGCCTTTAGGCTTTGGCGCCTGAAAACTGAAATTTCTTTGAAAATCAAATACAGGCAGCTATCGCCAATTACCCAGCGATGCACCAAATTCTGAAAAGATGTTGTTCCAGTTAGTTATATCTCTAGTCTCTTAAGGCAGATGCAGTTAGATCATGCAGAAATCTCCAGCAGCATTGTACTAACATAGAAAAAGCAAAACGTGAAATGGTGGTCAAGCAGAAAACAACATCAAGTATAGAAACATAGAGACATAGAAAATAGGTACAGGAGTAGGCCATTCGGCCCTTCGAGCCTGCACCGCCATTCAATGAGTTCATGGCTGAACATGCAACTTCACTACCCCATTCCTGCTTTCTCGTCATACCCCTTGATCCCCCTAGTAGTAAGGACTACATCTAATCCTTTTTGAATATATTTAGTGAACTGGCCTCAACAACTTTCTGTGGTAGAGAATTCCACAGGTTCACCACTCTCTGGGTGAAGAAGTTTCTCCTCATCTCGGTCCTAAGTATCAGATGTGATCCATCATGTTTTAACCTTGGTTTCTCTGTGGCATCGAAATTTGCATCTGTGCAACTCACCAGGGTGGTATCTCCTTTAACTCCACTACACCCTTGGACACAACATGTATGAGATTGTGTGTGTGCGTGTGTGTGGCTCCAGCCTCTATCACACTCATCACTACCACTGCCCTGAACTTGTTATTTAAACACAACTTTAATTTATTTTCTGCCAGGTATCTTTTTAATATACATAAATTTCCTTCTAAATTGCACCCCTCCTTTCCTGGGTTTCCTGCACCATTCTGTACAAGGAAAGGGAATGGTTGAGTTGCGGTAAATGGAATGGGAGGAGACTCGTGTGGGGTATAAACACCAGCACAGACTAGTTGGGCCGAATGGCCTGTTTCTGTGCTGTATATTCTATGTAATTCTGTGTAATATGCTGCCTTCTAGTACCTCACCCAGGTGGCCATTTTTCCTGTGTGAGCCTAGATTGTGAGCTTTGGCAGGATATTGTACCATGGGGGTTTCACAGCCCAACCTCATTCTGTCCTCAACTGACCGCCACACACATAGGTGTATAAATTGATCCGCGTCATGCCTGATTTCTGGGCGCTAAATGAGTATAGGGGGATGATTTATGGGAGGCGATATCTCATGTCCAATGACCCCAGAAATGCTTCACTTGGCTGTACAACAGTGCCGCCGACCTGGTTTCACCATCACCCATTTAAACCACCCCCCCATCCCCAACCACCCCACTTCCTGTTTGCACCCACTCCTCTCCCCCCACCCCCCAACCAAAGGTTCAATATCTGAGCCGGTTAACTTTGTACACGGGAACTTAGACCTGTCTTCAGGCCCACATTCCAGATTTCTGCTGCAAAATCAATTTGTCGGCCATACGTTCTGGCAGAAACCACTGCATGCCAATCAGATTGGTACCCCTAAATAATGTTTTCTCTCCCCTAGCTCAAGCACATTGAGACCAATTGTAGCCCTGGATTGCTACCCAGCCTAACATCAATTAACTCAGCAAAGAACCCAAGTTCTCCAGGACGGTATAGGGCCAATTTTTCTTATCTTTAACCCTAGGGAATACCCAGTTCCCAGGGTAGGAAAAGGAGCAGAGACAGGATTTCAGCAAGTCTCTTCCGGGGCTTTCCAGGGAGGTAGAACTGGGTCTGCACTTGAAGCATGCACAGGTCAATGCATAGGTTCAATGCAGAGGTACAAGTGAGGCGCAAAGAGTGTTCTCGGTCTCACGACTCACTTTCCATTACGATGGTCCATTGGATGCTCAATTGGAAGTGCACCTCAATAAACCAGGCATTGGGGCATTGGATCCGAGTTCCTGCAGAAGTCCCAGGGTGTCTTGAAGATACCTGCAGGGAGGTGCCTTTATTTAATCCAACCCTACCCCACAAGAGATTGATGTGCAAAGTTAGAGCACATGGGATTGGGGGTAGTGTACTGACATGGATTGAGAACTGGTTGTCAGACAGGAAGCAAAGAGTAGGAGTAAATGAGTAAATGGGTACTTTTCAGAATGGCAGGCAGTGACTAGTGGGGTACCGCAAGGTTCTGTGCTGGGGCCCCAGCTGTTTACACTGTACATTAATGATTTAGATGAGGGGATTAAATGTAGTATCTCCAAATTTGCGGATGACACTAAGTTGGGTGGCAGTGTGAGCTGCGAGGAGGATGCTGTGAGGCTGCAGAGCGACTTGGATAGGTTAGGTGAGTGGGCAAATGCATGGCAGATGAAGTATAATGTGGATAAATGTGGGGTTATCCACTTTGGTGGTAAAAACAGAGAGACAGACTATTATCTGAATGGTGACAGATTAGGAAAAGGGGAGGTGCAAAGAGACCTGGGTGTCATGGTACATCAGTCATTGAAGGTTGGCATGCAGGTGCAGCAGGCGGTTAAGAAAGCAAATGGCATGTTGGCCTTCATAGCAAGGGGATTTGAGTACAGGGGCAGGGAGGTGTTGCTACAGTTGTACAGGGCATTGGTGAGGCCACACCTGGAGTATTGTGTACAGTTTTGGTCTCCTAACCTGAGGAAGGACATTCTTGCTATTGAGGGAATGCAGCGAAGGTTCACCAGACTGATTCCCGGGATGGTGGGACTGACCTATCAAGAAAGACTGGATCAACTGGGCTTGTATTCACTGGAGTTCAGAAGAATGAGAGGGGACCTCATAGAAACATTTAAAATTCTGACGGGGTTAGACAGGTTAGATGCAGGAAGAATGTTCCCAATGTTGGGGAAGTCCAGAACCAGAGGTCACAGTCTAAGGATAAGGGGTAAGCCATTTAGGACCGAGATGCGGAGGAACTTCTTCACCCAGAGAGTGGTGAACCTGTGGAATTCTCTACCACAGAAAGTTGTTGAGGCCAATTCACTAAATATATTCAAAAAGGAGTTAGATGAGGTCCTTACTACTAGAGGGATCAAGGGGTATGGCGAGAAAGCAGGAATGGGGTACTGAAGTTGAATGTTCAGCCATGAACTCATTGAATGGCGGTGCAGGCTAGAAGGGCCGAATGGCCTACTCCTGCACCTATTTTCTATGTTTCTATATTTCTACAACAATCTTAGGACCTGGAGTCTTCTGGGCGCTGGCCAGTAACAATGCAACTGTGTTCAAACATCCTCCCCTGTTGCCTGTGCTATACAGGCCTGTAATGGGGATACCCCTGTGACAGGAAATCCTGGTGCTTCCGTTCAGGGGCATCAGGATAATCATGCCCAATGGCTCAATTCCATACTGGATGGTACATTTACAACTAGGCCATCGGGGGAGCCCCAACCACAACTTTAATTAAAAATAGCAGCCAAAAAAAAAACAAGCAACATTTTGTACACTATTTTTAGCGCAGCCTGAGAAGAAACACTTGCAATTAAGGGGACCTTCCTATTCAAACTCCCACACTTTCACCCAAACATTCACTGCATAAAAACTACATACAACTGTGCTCTAATTCTGGTCTCCATATGAGCATCAAGGAACTGTCATATCGCAAATTAGTAAATGTTATCTGCACTATTGTTGACTTTTTAAAATACTTTTCACTCTGTCTTTGTTCTAATGTTCACATGGAGTTCTTGTCTATTCAGACTAGTGTGGGTAAATTATAATTATGCTTTAACTTCCAGGAGAAAGCCGTCCTGAGGGCAGACTCCTCTCTTAAATTCTCTGCAGCAGTTTGAGTGCTCGTCTGATGTTCACCAAATATGTTGAGCACATGTCAAATGATTTATTTTCTTTTTTAAATAACATGTCTGGTTCTTTCTATTTTTTTTACATTTTTGGGGTGGGGGGGCTAGATTTTATGCTCGTTAAAGTAAAGGATGTCAGTGCTGGGGAGGCTTATATTTTGGCATAAGATTTTGTCACTCAGCTCCAAATCCCAGGGCTAGCCTGTCACACAAAGCATGGCATCTGAAATGTTGTCAAGACCAAAAGTGCTGTAATATCACATGAGCCCCTCTATTCAAGTGGTGAGGGACAAAGAAAATTGGGCAAAGAAATAAATCTAGACGTTTTCTAAAGACTATAATGTTTGTTAAATGTTTTCTTATTTACTACCACGTTTAGACCATTCCCAGGCCCAGCCGTACAGCTTTGTGCCTCCCCTATAAACTACAGCCTTCAATTCAGAAATGATCGTGTGTCATGCAACCCAATAATTTGCATTATTTAATGCCAAATGAAATTTTATTTTGTAACTTTTGATTTTGTAACTTTTGAATTATGTGACTGCGTGAAGGCATTTGAGGTTCTCCAAAAAAGCCAATGAAACCCATGGTAATTAATCTCATATTTATGAGTTTGTTAAGTAAAATTGCGTTAAAAGTTTTGTGAATGTAATGAAGCCTTCCTGGATTCATACCAGCTGCAAAAGACTGGCCAGGATTGTAGAACTTAACTCTGAAAGACATTTGACATGAGACCACTGACCCCTGAAGGGCCAGAGTTTGCATAATCGATTCACATATAATCATGTGCATGTGAGCTTAGCTAATGCTCTTCAGTTTGTTTGTTCCTTTGATAAAAATAAAGTTGTTCATAATCTCTTGCATGCATGTCATGTTAAGGCTGATTATCTTGTATATAGCTTCTGAATCGCATCTATGTTCAGAGTATGATGTACAAGAAAAATGGTAATATCTAGTCTCCACTTTGAGATCTCCAAGACTGGGATTGATCGATTTTTGTTAGGTAAGGGCATCGAGGCATATGGATCCAAGCGCGTTAAGTAGAGTTGAGGTACAGATCTAATTAATGGCAGAGCAGGCTCGAGGGGCTGAATGGTCTACTCCTGTTCCTATAGTGCTGCCCAGGAACTTCCTGCCATGTTTTCAGCAGAACCAATTTCACTGCTCCTTAAACAGATGTTCACATTTAAATTTATTGAAAATAGTGACCCAGTCACATTGCGCATAGCAACCAAAAAACTCAAAAAGTCTGATAACTCAAAAAACAATCTACAACTAGAAATAAAATAGCCTTGAATAAAAGCCCATGACCAAGGCCACAACAAAGTTACATTCTTTTTCATTTCACTGGATTTCAACAACAAAGGCAGCCCAACAACTAACATTTGTATAGCTTCTTTAATGGAGAAAACATTACAAAGTACATCAGAGATGCATGAAAAAATATGGATGCTAATTTCAGGGGGCCGAAATTCAGCCTCTTACCGCCAGAAAATGGCAGCCAAGCAGCGGAGTCCAGTGGCCGCCGATTGGCGGTCGAATGTGTTGTGTATCTGTAAAGCATGCACTCCCATGTTCCGCCACCAGGGAGCGCATCACCTGAAGTCCCAAGGGATCCCAGCATCCCTTGGGAGCACTGTATATAAGCCGGCCCCTAAGGCCTGTTCCTCACTCTGGAGTGTCTTAATAAACACTGAGGTCACTGTTACTTTAACCTCCCTGTGTGCAGTCTTATCTGTGTTAGGAACACAATAACTGGCGACGAGTATACGAATCCAACGCTAAGATGCAGCAAACTGTGGGCATTCTGGAGAAGTTCTCGGAGGGTGAGGACTGGGAAGCCTATGTCGAACGGCTAGACCAGTACTTTGTAGCCAACGAACTGGACGGAGAAGGAAGCGCTGCAAAAAGGAGAGCGGTCCTCCTCACGGTCTGCGGGGCACCGACCTACAGCCTCATGAAGAATCTTCTGGCTCTGATGAAACCCACAGATATGAGGAGCTGTGTACACTGGTTCGGGAGCATCTTAACCCGAGGGAGAGTGTGCTGATGGCGACGTATCGGTTCTACAGGTGCCAGCGATCTGAAGGTCAGGAAGTGGCGAGCTACATCGCTGAGCTAAGGCGACTTGCAGGACAATGTGAGTTTGATGGCTACCTGGAGCAAATGCTCAGAGACTTTTTTGTACTGGGCAGTGGCCACGAGACCATCCTATGAAAACTTTTGACTGTAGAGACACCGACCCTCAGTAAGGCCATTGCGATAGCACAGGCGTTTATGTCCAACAGTGATTACACCAAACAAATCTCTCAGCACACAAGTGCTAGCAATGTTCATAAATTAACTGGAACTGTGTTTGCGAGCAGAAATGTACAGGGCAGAAACCACAAGTCAGCAACTGCCAGCAGGCCTCAGGTGACCGAGATAACTCAGAGTCCCCAACAAAGGATGAATGCAAGGCAATTCACACCTTGTTGGCGTTGTGGAGGCTTCCATTCAGCCTATTCATGCTGCTTCAAAGGATATGTTTGCAAGAGCTGTGGAACAATGGGGCACCTCCAACGAGCTTGCAGACGAGCTGCAAGCTCTGCAAAACCTGCTAACCACCACATGGCAGAGGGAGATCGGTCCATGGTGGATCAAAGCAATTTCGAGCCTCAGAGAGAGGAGGCAGATGCTGAAGTACATGGGGTGCACACATTTATGCCGAAATGTCCACCTATAATGCTAAATGTAAAATTGAATGACTTACCCGTAGCCATGGAACTGGACACTGGCGCTAGCCAATCCATCATGAGTAAAAAGATGTTTGAGAGACTGTGGTGCAACAAGGCACTCAGACCAGCCCTGAGCCCCATCCACACGAAACTGAGAATGTACACCAAAGAGCTCATCACTGTCCTGGGCAGCGCCATGGTTAAGGTCACCTACAAGGACACGGTGCACGAACTGCCATTCTGGATTGTCCGGACGATGGCCCCACATTGCTTGGAAGGAGCTGGCTGGGCAAAATTTGCTGGAACTGGGATGTCATCTGAGTGCTATCACATGTTGATGAGGCCTCATGTATCCAGGTTCTTAACAAATTTCCTTCCCTTTTTGAGCCAGGCATTGGAAACTTTTCCAGGGCAAAGGTGCGGATCCACTTTGGCCCCAGAGGCACGACCCATTCACCACAAGGCGCGAGCGGTACCTCACATGATGAGGGAGAGAGTGGAAATCGAGCTGGACAGGCTGCAGAGCCAGGGCATCATCTCCCCAATGGAATTCAGCGAGTGGGCCAGCCCGATTGTTCCAGTACTCAAAAGTGATGGCACGGTCAGGATTTGTGGCGATTATAAAGTAACTATTAATCATTTCTCGCTACAGGACCAATACCCATTACCTAAGGCAGACGTCATATTTGCAACGCTGGCAGGAGGCAAGTCGTTCACCAAGCTTGACCTGACTTCGGCCTACATGACGCAGGAGCTGGAGGAGTCTGCGAAGGGCCTCACCTGCATCAACACGCACAAGGGACTGTTCATCTGCAACAGATGCCCGTTTGGAATTCGGTCGGCTGCAGTGATCTTCCAGAGAAACATGGAGAGCCTACTCAAATTGGTACCGCGCATGGTGGTTTTTCAGGACGACATATTGGTCACGGGTCGGGACACCGTCGAGCACCTACAAAACCTGGAGGAGGTCCTCCAGCGACTGGATCGCGTAGGGCTGCAGCTGAAGAGGTTGAAATGCGTCTTCATGGCAACAGAAGTGGAGTTTTTGGGGAGAAAGATCGCGGCGGACGGCATTCAGCCCACAGACGCCAAGACAGAGGCTATCAGGAACACGCCCAGGCCACAGAACGTCACGGAGCTGCAGTCATTCCTGGGATTCCTCAACTATTTTGGTAACTTCCTACCGGGGTTAAGCACCCTCTTAGAGCCCCTACATGTGTTATTGCGTAAAGGTGAGCACTGGGTATGGGGAAAAAACCAAGTAATTGCTTTTGAGAAAGCCAGAAACATTTTATGCTCCAACAAGCTGCTTGTATTGTATAACCCATGTAAAAGACTTGTGCTAGCATGTGATGCGTCGTCGTACGGAGTAGAATGTGTATTACAAGAAGCTAATGTTGCGGGGAAGTTGCAACCTGTCGCCTATGCCTCCAGGAGCTTGTCTAAGGCCGAGAGGGCCTACAGCATGATTGAGAAAGAGGCATTAGCGTGTGTGTTCGGGGTAAAGAAAATGCATCAGTACCTGTTTGGCCTCAAATTTGAGCTGGAAACCGATCACAAGCCCCTCATATCCCTGTTCGCTGAAAACAAGGGGGTAAATACTAATGCCTCAGCCCGCATACAACGGTGGGCACTCTAACTATCAGCCTATAACTATACTATCTGCCACAGGCCAGGCACCGAGAACTGTGCGGATGCTCTCAGTTGGCTACCACTGCCCACCACGGGGGTGGAAATGGCGCAGCCTGCAAACTTGTTGATAGTGGCGCAGCCCGCAGACTTGTTGATGGTCATGGAAGCGTTTGAAAATGATAAATCACCTGTCACGACCTGCTAGATTTGCACTTGGACCAGACAAGATCCTCTGCTGTCCCTAGTAAAAAGCTGTGTACTGCATGGGAGCTGGGCCAGCATCCCCGTTGAAATGCAAGAGCTAATCAAGCCGTTCCAGCGGCGAAAGGACAAGCTGTCCATTCAGGCAGACTGCCTGTTGTGGGGTAACCGCGTAGTGTGACCCAAAAAGGGCAGGGAGACGTTCATCTCGGATCTCCACAGCACACACCCGGGTATAGTAATGATGAAAGCGATAGCCAGATCCCACGTGTGGTGGCCCGGTATCGACTCTGACTTAGAGTCCTGTGTACGGCAATGCAGCATGTGTGCTCAGTTGAGCAATGCACCCAGAGAGGCACTTTATAATCGCCCAAATCCTGACCATGCCATCACTTTTGAGTACTGGAACAATCGGGCTGGCCCACTCGCTGAATTCCATTGGGGAGATGATGCCCTGGCTCTGCAGCCTGTCCAGCTCGATTTGTGGTCCTGGCCCTCCAGACCATGGTCGAGGATCCATGTCGACTATGCCAAGCCCGTTTCTCGGTAAAATGTTCCTGGTGGTGGTGGATGCTTTTTCAAAAAGGATTGAGTGTGAAACAATGTCGGGGAGCACCGCCACCGCCACCATTGAAAGCCTGAGGGCCATGTTTGCCACCCACGGCCTGCCTGACATACTGGTCAGTGACAACGGGCCATGTTTCACCAGTGCCGAATTTAAAGAATTCAGGACCCGCAATGGGATCAAACATGTCACCTCGGCCCCATTTAAACCAGCCTCCAATGGGCAGGCAGAGCGGGTAGTACAAACAATCAAACAGAGCCTTAAACGAGTCACAGAAGGCTCACTCCAAACCCGCCTGTCCCGAGTACTGCTCAGCTACCGCACGAGACCCCACTCGCTCACAGGGGTGCCCCTGGCTGAACTACTCATGAAAAGGACACTTAAAACCAGATTCTCGCTGGTTCACCCCAACCTGCATGATCAGGTAGAGAGCAGGCGGCAGCAACTAAATGTAAACGATGGTCGCGCCACTGTATCACGGGAAATTGATCTGAATGACCCTGTGTATGTGCTAAACTATGGACATGGTCCCAAGTGGATCATGGGCACGGTGATAGCTAAAGAAGGGAATAGGGTGTTTGTAGTCAAACTAGACAATGGACAAATTTTCAGAAAGCACCTGGACCAAACGAGGCTGCGGTTCACAGACTGCCCTGAGCAACCCACAGCAGACGTCACCTTTTTCGAGCCCACAACACACACCCAAAGGATCAACGATACCACCCTGGACCAGGAAATTGAACCCATCACGTCCAACAGCCCAGCAAGGCCAGGCTCACCCAGCAGCCCTGCTGGGCCAACAACACTCTAGCCCAGCGAAGGCACAGCCAACACATCAGAACAGACATTCGTACCGAGGCAGTCCACCAGGGAAAGAAAGGCTCCCGACCCCCTCAACTTGTAAATAGTTTTCACTTTGACTTTGGCGGGGGGGGTGAGTGATGTTGTGTATCTGTAAAGCATGCACTCCCATGTTTCTGCCATCAGGGAGCACAACCCTGAAGTCCCAAGGGGTCCCAGCATCCCTTGGGAGCACTGTATATAAGCCGGCCCCTAAGGCCTATTACTCACTCTGAAGTGCCTTAATAAAGACTGAGGTCACTGTTACTTTAACCTCCCTGTGTGCAGTCTCATCTGTGTTAGGAACACAATAGAATGGCCACCGCTAGCGAAATTCATGATTTTCCGGCGGTTCCCACTTCCGCCCCACTGCTGCCGACCATCCTAATTGCATTATCAAAGGACACACCGCCGATCTCCCGCACCTCCAGCCAAATTCAACTTCAAAAATCCACGATCCGCCGCGCGGTGCCCCCGACAGCTTTTTCTGTCAATGCACCTTGTTGTCTGTGTGTGGGACTTGTCTGAAGACAAGGGCCCACTGCCGTGGCCGCCATATTATTTTTTTTGCCAGCCGACTTCCAGGTCGGCCGGCCAAATCCCAGTGGACCTAACTA